>NC_061509.1:114910284-114935808 GCF_022539505.1 Lolium rigidum | reverse complement strand
AAGGTAAAAAGGCACTCATACTCCGGTTCCGGTGTAGCAGTACTTTTACGGCGCCATTGTGTTTGTGCTCGAAGCTATTTCCTTTAGATCCTGCAATTGCATCTTTTTGTTTCTTGTTTACACTAGTTTGGCATAATGGACAACAATGAGCTTCTTATTCTATTTCCTGATTTAAGACATGGATGGTTTGATGCGAAAATTAAAAAACCTATGGAATCTTATTTGCATGCTGGTAGTTATATTAGTATGAACGCTTTGAACACCATTGTTGATAATAATGTAGAAAGTTCTAAGTTTGGGGAAGCTGGTTTTCATGATCTTTTTAGTCCCCCAAGCATTGAGGAGAAAATTTTCTTTGATGATACTTTGCCTCCTATTTATGATGATTATAATAGTGGTCTTTTGGTACAACCTACTATGGAGAGTAAATTTTGTTGTGATTATACTATGCCTCCTACACTTGATGAGAATAATAATGATAGCTACTTTGTTGAATTTGCTCCCACTACAACTAATAAAATTGATTATGCTTATGTGGAGAGTAATAATTATATGCATGAGACTCATGATAAGAATGATTTATGTGATAGTTATAATGTTGAGTTTGCTCATGTTGCTACTGAAAGTTATTATGAGAGAGGAAAATATGGTTGTAGAAATTTTCATGTTACTAAAATGCCTCTCTATGTGCTGAAATTTTTGAAGCTACACTTGTTTTATCTTCCTATGCTTGTCACTTTGCTCTTCATGAACTTGTTTATTTACAAGATTCCTATGCATAGGAAGCATGTTAGACTTAAATGTGTTTTGAATTTGCCTCTTGATGCTCTCTTTTGCTTCGAATACTATTTCTTGCGAGTGCATCATTAAAACTGCTTGAGCCCATCTTAATGGCTAAAAAGAAAGAACTTCTTGGGAGATAACCCATGTGTTATTTTGCTACAGTACTTTGTTTTATATTTGTGTCTTGGAAGCTGTTTACTACTGTAGCAACCTCTCCTTATCTTAGTTTTGAGTTTTGTTGTGCCAAGTAAAGTCTTTGATAGTAAAGTAAGTACTAGATTTGGATTACTGCGCAGTTCCAGATTTCTTTGTCTGTCACGAATCTGGGTCTACCTCCCTGTAGGTAGCTCAGAAAATTAAGCCAATTTACGTGCATGATCCTCAGATATGTACGCAACTTTCATTTAATTTAAGCATTTTCATTTGAGCAAGTCTGGTGGCCTAATAAAATCCATCTTTACGGACTGTTCTGTTTTGACAGATTCTGCCTTTTATTTCGCATTGCCTCTTTTGCTATGTTGGATGAATTTCTTTGATCCATTAATGTCCAGTAGCTTTATGCAATGTCCAGAAGTGTTAAGAATGATTGTGTCACCTCTGAACATGTGAATTTTTATTATGCACTAACCCTCTAATGAGTTGTTTCGAGTTTGGTGTGGAGGAAGTTTTCAAGGGTCAAGAGAGGAGGATGATATACTATGATCAAGAAGAGTGAAAGCTCTAAGCTTGGGGATGCCCGGTGGTTCACCCCTGCATATTATAAGAAGACTCAAGCGTCTAAGCTTGGGGATTCCCAAGGCATCCCCTTCTTCATCGACAACATTATCGGGTTCCTCCCCGAAACTATATTTTTATTCCGTCACATCTTATGCACTTTGCTTGGAGCGTCTGTTTGTTTTTGTTTTTTGTTTTGTTTGAATAAAATGGATCCTAGCATTCACTTTATGGGAGAGAGACACGCTCCGCTGTAGCATATGGACAAGTATTTCCTTAGGCTCTACTCATAGTATTCATGGCGAAGTTTCTTCTTCGTTAAATTGTTATATGGTTGGAACTGGAAAATGCTACATGTAGTAATTCTAAAATGTCTTGGATAATTTGATACTTGGCAATTGTTGTGCTCATGTTTAAGCTCTTGCATCATATACTTTGCACCCATTAATGAAGAAACAGTTAGAGCTTGCTAATTTGGTTTGCATATTTGGTCTCTCTGAAGTCTAGATAATTTCTAGTATTGAGTTTTGAACAACAAGGAAGACGGTGTAGAGTCTTATAATGTTTACAATATGTCTTTTATGTGAGTTTTGCTGCACCGGTTCATCCTTGTGTTTGTTTCAAATAACCTTGCTAGCCTAAGCCTTGTATCGAGAGGGAATACTTCTCATGCATCCAAAATCCTTGAGCCAACTACTATGCCATTTGTGTCCACCATACCTACCTACTACATGGTATTTCTGCGCCATTCCAAAGTAAACTGCTTGAGTGCTACCTTTAAATAATTCAAAATTTATCACCTCTGATTTGTGTCAATGTTTTATAGCTCATGAGGAAGTATGTGGTGTTTTATCTTTCGATCTTGTCATTTACTTCGACGAGACTTTCACAATGGACTAGTGGCACATCCGCTTATCCAATAATTTTGCAAAAAGAGCTGGCAATGGGGTTCCCAGCCCCGATTAATTAACTTGCATTAATAATTCTCTTCACATGTTTTGCTCGATTCATCGGTAAGCAACTTAATTTTGCAAATAGACACTCCTTCATGGTATGTGATTGTTGGAAGGCACCCGAGGATTCGGTTAGCCATGGCTTGTGTAAGCAAAAGGTTGGGAGGAGTGTCATCCATAAATAAAGAAAAACTAAACTAAAGTACATGTGTAAACAAAAGAGAAGAGGGATGATCTACCTTGCTGGTAGAGATAACGTCCTTCATGGGAGCCGCTCTTGAAAGTCTGGTTGATGAGGTAGTTAGAGTGCCCACTACCATTCGTTGACTACAACAAACACCTCTCAAAATTTTACTTTTATGCTCTCTTTATGTTTTCAAAAACCAAAGCTCTAGCACAAATATAGCAATCGATGCTTTTCCTCTTTGAAGGACCTTTCTTTTACTTTTATGTTGAGTCAGTTCACCTATCTCTCTCCACCTAAGAAGCAAACACTTGTGTGAACTGTGCATTGATTCCTACATACTTGCATATTGTACTTGTTATATTACTCTATGTTGACTATTATCCATGAGATATACATGTTACAAGTTGAAAGCAACCGCTGAAACTTAATCTTCCTTTGTGTTGCTTCAATACCTTTACTTTGATTTGTTGCTTTATGAGTTAACTCTTATGCAAGACTTATTAATACTTGTCTTGAAGTACTATTCATGAAAATTCTTTGCTTTATGATTCACTTGTTTACTCATGTCATTACCATTGTTTTGATCGCTGCATTCATTACATATGTTTACAAATAGTATGATCAAGGTTATGATGGCATGTCACTTCGAAATTATCTTTGTTATCGTTTTACCTGCTCGGGACGAGCGAGAACTAAGCTTGGGGATGCTTGATACGTCTCCGACGTATCGATAATTTCTTATGTTCTATGCCATATTATTGATGATACCTACATGTTTTATGCACACTTTATGTCATATTCGTGCATTTTCCGGAACTAACCTATTAACAAGATGCCGAAGTGCCGGTTCTCGTTTTCTGCTGTTTTTGGTTTCGAAATCCTAGTAACGAAATATTCTCGGAATTGGACGAAACGAAGACCCAGGGGCCTATTTTTCCACGGAGCTTCCAGAAGACCGAAGAGCATACGAAGTGGGGCCACGAGGTGGCGACACCACAAGGCGGCGCGGCCAAGGGGGGGCCCGCGCCGCCCTATGGTGTGGGCCCCTCGTCTGGCCCCCGACTCTGCCCTTCCGCCTACTTAAAGCCTCCGTCGCGAAACCCCTGAGGAGAAAAACGACGATACGGAAAACCTTCCAGAGCCGCCGCCATCGCGAAGCCAAGATCTGGGGGACAGGAGTCTCTATTCCGGCACCCTGCCGGAGCGGGGAAGTGCCCCCGGAAGGCTTCTCCATCGACAGCGCTGCCATCTCCACCGCCATCTTCATCACCGCTGCTGCTCCCATGAGGAGGGAGTAGTTCTCCATCGAGGCTCGGGGCTGTACCGGTAGTTATGTGGTTAATCTCTCTCCTATGTGCTTCAATACAATAATCTCATGAGCTGCCTTACATGATTGAGATTCATATGATGATGCTTGTAATCTAGATGTCATTATGCTAGTCAAGTGAGTTTTACTTATGTGATCTCCGGAGACTCCTTGTCCCACGTGTGTAAAGGTGACAGTGTGTGCACCGTGTGGGTCTCTTAGGCTATATTTCACAGAATACTTATTCACTGTTGAATGGCATAGTGAGGTGCTTATTTATATCTCTTTATGATTGCAATGTGTTTGTATCACAATTTATCTATGTGCTACTCTAGCAATGTTATTAAAGTAGTTTTATTCCTCCTGCACGTGTGCAAAGGTGACGAGTGTGTGCATCGTGTTAGTACTTGGTTTATGCTATGATCATGATCTCTTGTAGATTGCGAAGTTAACTATTGCTATGATAATATTGATGTGATCTATTCCTCCTACATATGCATGAAGGTGACGAGTGTGCATGCTATGCTAGTACTTGGTTTAGTCTTTTGATCTATCTTACACTAAAGGTTACTAAAATATGAGCATTATTGTGGAGCTTGTTAACTCCGGCATTGAGGGTTCGTGTAATCCTACGCAATGTGTTCATCATCCAACAAAAGTGTAGAGTATGCATTTATCTATTCTGTTATGTGATCAATGTTGAGAGTGTCCACTAGTGAAAGTCTATTCCCTAGGCCTTGTTCCTAAATATCGCTATCGTCTGCTTGTTTCTTGTTTTCTTGCGTTACTACTGCTGCGTTACTACTCGCTGCGTTACTAATGCTTGTTTATTGTCCTGGGCAAAGCAGTTTTACGGTGCCGTTGCTACTACTTATTCATACCACCTGTATTTCACTATCTCTTCGCCGAACTAGTGCACCTATTAGGTGTGTTGGGGACACAAGAGACTTCTTGCTTTGTGGTTGCAGGGTTGCATGAGAGGGATATCTTTGACCTCTTCCTCCCTGAGATCGATAAACCTTGGGTAATCCACTTAAGGGAAACTTGCTGCTGTTCTACAAACCTCTGCTCTTGGAGGCCCAACACTGTCTACAAGAGTAGAAGCTCCCGTAGACATCAAGAGCCATCGGCTCTTCCTTGTAAAGCTGCTCCTTTGAACTAATGAAAATTGTTCTCCCGATTTATCTTTCAATTAGTTCAATTTCAATCCTCCAGCTCGTCTCACCAAGGCCGATAGCAACGTATCAGACCCCTCCTCTTTTTAGACGCCCATGAAGCCGGGCTCGGATATCGATTAGACCGTCGATCAAGCACTTCTCAAATTCGGATCGTGATTTGATACTCCGCAAATCTATAGCCGATGACTGTTCATCGGCCATTTTTGAGAATCCAGTCTTCCTCCCTTTCTTGTAGCAACAGGACGGTCCAAACCCTGTAAAAGACGACAGCCTCCCTTTCCAGCTCCCCTCCGTAGCCTTAGCAGTCTTCCTCTGCAAGCAGCTCAACGTTTTCGGAGAAGGCCGCGATACAGGGCCAGCCGATGCAACTCCGATCGGCTCCCGAAAAATAGAGCATCCACCAAATTAGCTGCCCCCGAGCCTTAATCAAGGCGAGAACATCAGCGAGGATGCACAGATCTAATCAGGAAAGGCTTTGACTTCAGGTAATCTGGTAATCCGAGCCAGCCACCAAGAAGAGCCAGCCAAACTCGCCCCACCGATCAGCTTTTTTCCGTTGAACGCCGGTGTCTTGCATGTCAAATTAATGTTACCGCTGAACTATCGCAAAGGGTTGTCGGCTTATTGCAACCGAGGCTGCTCTCAATGCACATTCCCTCCAAGGAAACAGAAACTCATGAAGCTAAGCCGAAAACCATCTTTGGCGCAAATCTGAGCCTCGTGGGTCTCGTGTAATTGTTCTAGAGTCGATGGCGGCGGCATCGGCTTTGTATCCTTAAGTCGACGTCTGCGCATCGGCTGTGCTAAAAAAAATTTGAATTTTTTACGGCCGATTTATGTATCGGCCCCCATACCTCAATACCCATCATCAAAGGACATCTTAGGCTGCTGGGCATTTGTAAGACACTCCTACTGTATATCCTCGTGTTCTATCCACCTAGGTGCCCCCCGAGCCGATTCTTTCAAGGGATTTGATGGTATCGGCTCTTCAGGTATTCCCTGTTGGATCGAATGTTGAACCCAGGTAGAATGTACAGCGAGGATAATATTGGCCGATTGCTGGAATCGGCCTCCACGTTGCTTGTTCGATGAAGGTTTTGTAATGTTCCTCCATAAATCCCTGGGGCCGATCTCCTGGATCGGCATCGCCACGTTCGTCCATCGATGTTTGCTTTTGTTACACGGTCAGGCCGGTGGATAAAACCAACCTAACCCCATTCTTTGTCACGTCGATGCGCTCGCAGTCGTCCAAATTGATGCCCGAGAGCGGCTCTTGGCCTGATGTCTCCCAAACGTCCATGCCGGTCTGTTGAAATCTCGGCTGAATCATCTGCGTGGACGACTTCTACTTCATCTCCATCCCATCGTATTAGGCATTGGTGCATCGTGGATGGAATGCAACAGATTGGCATGGATCCAATCTCTCCCTAGTAGGACAAGCATAGGTGCTCTTGCTCGTCGACAATAAAGAACGTCGTAGGGACAGTTTTCCTTCCCACGGTCGGATCTACATTCGGAACACCTTGTGCGTCGGATGCTTGGCCGTTGAAATCGCTCGGTGTTACATTGGTCTTGATCGGATCCGAGCTGGAGCGTCCCAACCGACGTAGCATGGAGTATGGCATAATGTTAACTGCCGCTCCGGTGTCTACCAACATCTTGTTGACGAGGCTGCCCATTGATGTAACCTCGCAAGTACGGGGCCTTCGGATGCTCGTAACTTCTTTCTCGTGGCTTCTCAAAGATGACCGGCCGTGGGCCGCAGATCCAATTGTGCCACGGGTGCTTCGTATAATCCTTGAGCGCTAAACTCCGCTGGAAGGATGAAGACCATGTTTGTGCCGGCCGATGTCTCATCATCGGCTTTCCTTTGCTTGGGGCGCCACTCTTTTCTTTGTGGCCGACCTTCTTCGTCCAGGGTTCGCTGAATTTTGGCGGCCAGATCAGGCCGTGCCTTCCTCAACGTGTGCAGGTATAACCTTTCGGCTTCTTCCAACCCACGCAGACGCTGAACCCTTCTCTTCTGGGAACGGCTGAGCCCATCAGGGCACCACCTTGGCCGATGATACTTATCTTCTTCGTCATCGTCCTCTAGTTCCTCGAGATCTTCCACCCGAGCAGACTCAGCACGCTTGTTCCGAGGCGGGAGAGGCCCTAGACGCTTGAACACGGACACGTTAGCTGTATCCTTCTTCTTCTGTTTGCATTCTGGGCAGTTGCCGATTGTTGGCAATCGGCTCATTCCTGAATCCCAGCAGTGTCTGAAGAAGGGGCAGTCCCAGTGACGATCCACGTCGTCTTGCTCCCTCGACTTTTCCTTGGCGTGGCGCTCGTATCGCTCCTCGTCGTGATCATGCCGACGACGTCTCCTGTCGTCCCTAGCCAGACGATCTTTTTCATCATCGTCGCTGTATCGCCGGCGTTGGTCATACTGACTCACATACTTGTTGAGGAGGTGATCAGAGAGAGGTTGTTGATATCTTATGTTCTTCACTTCTCCCTCTGTGACGTAGCGCTTGCCGTCTTGGCGGAGCCGATCGCGTGGAGCGGCTTCCTCTGTGTCTTTGCTATGAGAGCAGCTGCCCTCATCTCCGTCCTTACCAGAGTGGTGCCCAAGCCCTACCATGTTGATATTGCACGAGAAATCTGGCTGGCACCCTCCATGGTAAGTATATTCCACCATATTAACGGCGGATGCCGGTGAAATCGGCACTCTTGGTGCTGCCAATGCGCATGGCAACGGTGAACGGGACTAGAATGGTATCTCTCCCTTGTAAGTCCCCAGAGCTGGTCCCGACGGAGAATACCGATGGCTCATGATTTCCTGGATCACGCGCAGAGCGACACGCTCCAAAGTGTTCACCAGGCTCTCAGAGTGGCGGTGCAGCGAATGAGCCACCATGTAGTTGATCTCCGACGCGGCGACCCGGTGCGTTCTTCCGACGGGCGGACAGGTCCACTCCATCGAGTGCGCCTTCGAGTGAGAACACCTTCCACCCGACGCCGTGGGAGCGGGTTCGTGGAAAGAGCCGATGAGTTCGGCTTCGAGGACCGCCTTGATCTCGTCATGCTTCTTCTTGAGCTCGTCGGTCGGATCCTCGTACTTGACCGGAGTGCTTTCCGCCATCTCGGATGTAGATGGCGATGCGGTGGATGTCGAAGATTGTCCCACCGGGCGTGCCGGAATGTGTTGCGGTCGAAACCCACCGGCGGGCAGCGACCGGCAACACCGTAGAGCCGGGAACAACTAGGGCTGCGGCTGGCCCCGGTCCCTCGGAGCGACGGCCCGCAAAGCCTCCTCGGTCACACGTCCGATGCTATCGCAAGGGCGTGCCACCTGACCTATACCTGGTCAGGAAGGTGTTGGATGATGCCTCGCTTAGTTTCCTGCAGGGCATACACGTAAACGTTAAATACGAGCCTCGATCGGCTCTCAGGTTGTCCTGTGAATCGGCTCAAAGAGCCGATCCACCCATGATTCGTACAAGGTGTCCGAATATATGGTGGTCCTGCTTGATTAAGAAGTTAAAACGATCTACGACGATTTAGGGTTTTCACCGCATAATCGGATCATCCTACTCACGATTGGGCCTCGCGCTCGCGTACGGTGACCGTAAGCCGATCCTAGACAGGGCCTAAAAACCAACACGAGGTTGATCCCCGGAACATCCTGTCTAGGGCTAGCAAACTACACCCTACACGCCGCTGGATCCTCCAACCCTTTGTAAGGCCTAACTATTGCGGATGTTAAACTAATCCTTGAAGAACAAGGAGCAACCGTAACGGATCGGATCTACTAAACTATGATCAAGCGGGGTGCCGTCCCTACACCCAAGTTAGGTGTAAGGGCGGCTAGATGTATAAGGGTTGCACTACGACAGCATATGGTACGAAGAACAATGCTAACCCTAACACATCTAAGATAACTACGTTGCTCGCCATCAAAAAGGCTTCAGCACGAGCAACGCATGAACAACGTGGGTAGGCTTGTGCTGCCTAGATCGCAAGATGCGATCTAGGCAGCATGGTGCTTACCGGAGAAACCCTCGAGACGAAGGAGTTGGCGATGCGCCGAGATTTGTTTGTGTTGAACATTGGTTGTTGTTTATTCCATAAACCCTAGATACATATTTATAGTCCAGGGGACTTTCTAACTCAAGCGTGCACCTAACCGTGCACGGGTAAAACTCTAACTCCTAACCGACACGTACCCTACTATGGTACAGATACACGGGCAATTAGCCCAAACTTGGTACACAAGGCCGATTCACGTATTTCTTCTATATATATATCTTTAAGCCCATCTTGATCGCGGCCCACCTCTGACTCGGTCAAATTCTGGTGATAACAGGAACATAAGAAATTATCGATACGTCGGAGACGTATCAGCATCCCCAAGCTTAGTTCCTGCTCGTCCCGAGCAGGTAAACGATAACAAAGATAATTTCTGGAGTGACATGCCATCATAACCTTGATCATACTATTGTAAGCATATGTAATGAATGCAGCGATCAAAACAATGGTAATGACATGAGTAAACAAATGAATCATAAAGCAAAGACTTTTCATGAATAGTACTTTCAAGACAAGCATCAATAAGTCTTGCATAAGAGTTAACTCATAAAGCAATAATTCAAAGTAAAAGGTATTGAAGCAACACAAAGGAAGATTAAGTTTCAGCGGTTGCTTTCAACTTATAACATGTATATCTCATGGATAGTTGTCAATGCAAAGTAATATAACAAGTGCAATATGCAAGTATGTAGGAATCAATGCACAGTTCACACAAGTGTTTGCTTCTTGAGATGGAGAGAAATAGGTGAACTCGACTCAACATAAAAGTAAAAGAAAGGCCCTTCGCGAGAGGAAGCATTGATTGCTATATTTGTGCTAGACCTTTGGTTTTGAAAACAAGAAACAATTTTGTCAACGGTAGTAATAAAGCATATGTATCATGTAAATTATATCTTACAAGTTGCAAGCCTCATGCATAGTATACTAATAGTGCCCGCACCTTGTCCTAATTAGCTTGGATTACCGGGATTGTCATCGCAATACACATGTTTTAACCAAGTGTCACAAAGGGGTACCTCTATGCCGCTCGTACAAAGGTCTAAGGAGAAAGCTCGCATTTGGATTTCTCGCTTTTGATTATTCTCAACTTAGACATCCATACCGGGACAACATAGACAACAGATAATGGACTCCTCTTTAATGCATAAGCATGTAGCAACAATTAATGTTCTCATATGAGATTGAGGATATATGTCCAAAACTGAAACTTCCACCATGATTCATGGCTTTAGTTAGCGGCCCAATGTTCTTCTCTAACAGTATGCATGCTCTAACCATTAAATGAGTGGTAAATCTCCCTTACTTCAGACAAGACGGACATGCATAGCAACTCACATGATATTCAACAAAGAGTAGTTGATGGCGTCCCTAGGAACATGGTTATCGCACAGCAAACAACTTAATAAGAGATAAAGTGCATAAGTACATATTCAATACCACAATAGTTTTTAAGCTATTTGTCCCATGAGCTATATATTGCAAAGGTAAAGAATGGAAATTTTAAAGGTAGCACTCAAGCAATTTTACTTTGGAATGGCGGAGAAATACCATGTAGTAGGTAGGTATGGTGGACACAAATGGCATAGTGGTTGGCTCAAGGATTTTGGATGCATGAGAAGTATTCCCTCTCGATACAAGGTTTAGGCTAGCAAGGTTATTTGAAACAAACACAAGGATGAACCGGTGCAGCAAAACTTACATAAAAGACATATTGTAAACATTATAAGACTCTACACCGTCTTCCTCGTTGTTCAAACTCTTTACTAGAAATTATCTAGACCTTAGAGAGACCAATTATGCAAACCAAATTTTAGCAAGCTCTATGTATTTCTTCATTAATGGGTGCAAAGTATATAATGCAAGAGCTTAAACATGAGCACAACAATTGCCAAGTATCGAGTTATTCAAGACATCATACCAATTACTACATGTAGCATTTCCCGTTTCCAACCATATAACAATTAACGAAGCAGTTTCAACCTTTGCCATGAACATTAAAAGCTAAGAACACATGTGTTCATATGAACCAGCGGAGCGTGTCTCTCTCCCACACAAGCATTTATTCAAACAAAAACAAAAACAAACAGACGCTCCAAGTAAAGTACATAAGATGTGACCGAATAAAAATATAGTTTCAAGAGAAGAAACTCGATAAGTTGTCGATGAAGAAGGGGATGCCTTGGGCATCCCCAAGCTTAGACGCTTGAGTCTTCTTAAAATATGCAGGGATGAACCACGGGGGCATCCCCAAGCTTAGACTCTTCACTCTTCTTGATCATAGTATATCATCCTCCTCTCTTGACCCTTGAAAACTTCCTCCACACCAAACTCGAAACAAACTCATTAGAGGGTTAGTGCATAATCAAAAATTCACATGTTCGAGAGGTGACACAATCATTCTTAACACTTCCGGACATTGCACAAAGCTACTGGATATTAATGGAACAAAGAAATCCATCCAACACGAGCAAAAGAGGCAATGCGAAATAAAAGGCAGAATCTGTCAAACACGAACAGTCCAGTAAAGACGAATTTGAAAGTGGCACCGGACTTGCTCAGATGAAAATGCCCAAATTGAATGAAAGTTGCGTACATATCCGAGGATCACTCACGTAAATTGGCATAATTTTCTGAGTTACCTACAGAGAAATAGGCCCAGATTCGTGACGGACGGAAATCTGTTTCACACGCAATAATCCAAATCTAGTATCAACCTTACTATCAAAGACTTTACTTGGCACAACAATGCAACAAAACTAAGATAAGGAGAGGTTGCTACAGTAGTAACAACTTCCAAGATACAAATACAAAATAAAAGTACTGTAACAAAATAAACACATGGGTTATCTCCCAAGAAGTTCTTTCTTTATAGCCATTAAGATGGGCTCAGCAGTTTTAATGATGCACTCGCAAGAAATAGTAGTTGAAGCAAAAGAAAGCATCAAGAGGCAAATTCAAAACAAATTTAAGCCTAACATACTTCCTATGAAAAGGAATCTTGTACACAAATGAATTCATGAAGAACAAAGTGACAAGCATGAGAGGATAAAACAAGAGTAACTTCACAATTCTCAACATAAAGAGGGGAAACTTAACATTATTAAGATGCATACAACCATGTTTCCCTCTCTCATAATAACTTTCAGTAGTGTCATGAACAAATTCAACAATATAAGTATCACATAAAGCATTCTTATCATGAGTCTCATGCATAAAATTATTACTCTCCACATAGGCATAATCAATTTTATTAGTTGTAGTGGGAGCAAATTCAACAAAGTAGCTATCATTATTATTCTCATCAAGTGTAGGAGGCATAGTATTATCATCATAAAAATTACTCTCCATAGTAGGCGGCACTAAAAGACCAATATCATTATAATCATCATAAACAGGAGGCAAAGTATCGTCAAAGTAAATTTTCTCCTCAATGCTTGGGGGACTAAAAATATCATGCTCATCAAAGCCAGCTTCCCCAAGCTTAGAATTTTCCATATCATTAGCAACAATGGTGTTCAAAGCGTTCATACTAATATGTTCCATAGGTTTTTTAATTTTCGCATCAAACCATCCATGTCTTAAATCAGCAAATAGAATAAGAAGCTCATTGTTGTCCATTATGCCTAACTAGTGTAAACAAGAAACAAAAAGATGCAATTGCAGGATCTAAAGGAAATAGCTTCGAGCACACACACAATGGCAACAGAAAAGTACTTAGTTACGTGGGACCGGAGTGTGAGTGCCTTTTACCTTTCCTCCCCGGCAACGGCGCCAGAAAAGTGCTTCGTTGCCGGGGTCCGGTGTGTGAGTGCCGTTTACCTTTCCTCCCCGGCAACGGCGCCAGAAAATAGCTTGATGTCTACGGGTGCTTCTATTCTTGTAGACAGTGTTGGGCCTCCAAGAGCAGAGGTTTGTAGAACAGCAGCAAGTTTCCCTTAAGTGGATCACCCAAGGTTTATCGAACTCAGGGAGGAAGAGGTCAAAGATATCCCTCTCATGCAACCCTGCAACCACAAAGCAAGAAGTCTCTTGTGTCCCGAACACACCTAATAGGTGCACTAGTTCGGCGAAGAGATAGTGAAATACAGGTGGTACGAATAAATGCGAGCAGTAGCAACGGCGCCAGAAAAGTGCTTGCTGGCGTGCAGTTGATGGTAGTAATATTGCAGGAAGTAAACTAGCAGTAAAACAATAAACAAGAGATAATTGCAGTATTTGGAAACAATGCCTAGGGATCATACTTTCACTAGTGGACACTCTCAACATTGATCACATAACAGAATAAATAAATAGATGCTAGACTCTACACCCTCTTGTTGGATGATGAACACCACTAACTATGTAGGATTACACGAACCCTCAATGCCGGAGTTAACAAGCTCCACAATATTCGATATTCATGTTTAAGTGACCTTAGAGTGCATGACAGATCAACATAACCAAACCAAGTACTAACATAGCATGCACACTGTCACCTTCACACTACGAAAGGAGGAATAGATCACATCAATACTATCATAGCAATAGTTAACTTCATAATCTACAAGAGATCACAATCATAGCCTACGCCAAGTACTACACGATGCACACACTGTCACCATTACACCGTGCAGGAGGAATAAACTACTTTAATAACATCACTAGAGTAGCACACAGATAAATTGTGATACAAAACACATTGCAATCATAAAGGGATATAAATAAGCACTTCACTATGCTATTCCGAATTACTCTCTGGCAAGATAACGAACTCTAATTCATCATGTAGGCAAACCTTAAAGATGTATTCCCAAGTACTAATGAACACCCCACGCTATCACTTTGAGCATTCATAGGAGGTACTAACACACCACAATTTCTTAGAGACATCCAACTCAAATCATAAATCAGTGAATAAGTATTCTGTGAAATATAGCCTAAGAGACCCACACGGTGCACACACTGTCACCTTTACACACGTGGGACAAGGAGTCTCCGGAGATCACATAAGTAAAATCCACTTGACTAGCATAATGACATCTAGATTACAAGCATCATCATATGAATCTCAATCATGTAAGGCAGCTCATGAGATTATTGTATTGAAGCACATAGGAGAGAGATTAACCACATAGCTACCGGTGCAGCCCCTAGCCTCGATGGAGAACTACTCCTCCTCATGGGAGACAGACAGCGTTGATGAAGATGGCGGTGGTGTTGATGGAGAAGCCTTCCGGGGGCACTTCCCCGTCCCGGCGGCGTGCCGGAACAGAGACTCCTGTCCCCCAGATCTTGGCTTCGCGATGGCGGCGGCTCTGGAAGGTTTTCTCTGGTTTCGTCGAACGTAATAGGGTTTTCGCGACGGAGACCTTAAGTTGGCGGAAGGGCAGGTCAGGGGGCCACACGAGGGGCCCACACGACAGGCCGGCGCGGCCAAGGCCCAGGCCGCGCCGCCCTGGTGTCTGGCCACCTCGTGGCCCCACTTCGTAAGTCCTCCGGTCTTCTGGAAGCTTCGTGTAAAAATAGGCCCCTGGGCGTTGATTTCGTCCAATTCGAGAATATTTCCTTACTAGGATTTCCGAAACCAAAAACAGCAGAAAACGAGAACCGGCACTTCGGCATCTCGTCAATAGGTTAGTTCCGGAAAACGCATAAATATGACATATAATGTGTATAAAACATGTAGATATCATCAATAATGTGGCATGGAACATAAGAAATTATCGATACGTCGGAGACGTATCAGCAGGCTCGACGAGAGGGCCATTCTCCACATATGTAAATACTACGTCCTTCATTGGCGCCTCATCAAGGCCTAACAGTGCACGAAGAGTGATACCTAAGTTGGCCGCTTGTTCTATGGCACTCGTTACAGTCAATCCATGTGCTGCCGCAACTGCTATGATATCGGGGGCATCCGGACCGGCGGCTTGCACTATGAGCGGGGCGATCGATTGTTTACTTTGTTCCCGAGCTGGGCAACTTCTTTCCCCCCTTTTATACTTTCTAATTTTTTCTCGGCCTCCTCCAAGGCTTTCTTCTCCTGCTTCTCCGCCAACTCTTGGTTCCTCTTGAACGCGAGTGCTTGCCTACGAAGTTCACGTGCATAGTCGTCAGGCAGATTCTTCGCGGCTTGGGACGGTGTGTTCAAAAATAGCCCACTGCTTTTTCTTGTCAGAAAATACTGGCTTGGGCTCGCCCTCTCTTTTCTTCTTGCAGTCCGCCTTCCATTTCTCATGCTGAGCAGCCACGGCCGCTGCATTTTCCTCGACACTAAGTTCCCAAGGTCTCGGGATGAGAGGCTTCAGTGATGGCTCTGGTATCTTTGTGGTTCTAGGTACATAAGGGTCCGGGTTAATAACCCAGGACTGCTTCTGCTTCTTTGCCGGAGGTGGATTGGGGGGCGGCGTCTGATCACCTGCCGGACGAGGACTGGGGGGCAGCGTCTGCTTACCGCCGGAGGTGAATTGGGGGGCGGTGTCGGCTGACGTGAAGGAGGTGTAGGTGAACCACCACCACCACCGCCGCCGCCACTGCCACCACCACCGGAGGGGGGTGGACTTGTTTGCCTTGGCGCCTCGCCTGGAAACTTGATAAACTTCTTTTTCCATAGAATGAACTGGCGCTTGACACCTCCAAGTCTTCTCTCCCCTTCGGGTGTAGCAATGTCAATCTCCAGTTCCTCAAACCCTGGGACTATTTCCTCCACCGTGACACGAGCATAGCCATCCGGAATGGGGTTGTTGTGGTGGAGTGCTCCGGGCTCACATGGTAAAGCACTGCCGATGGCTACCTTCGTGGACATGTTCCCAATTGGATAATGCAGATGACATTCTTTCATCTCATTTACATCGTCCACGGGGTAGCGAGGAGGCTCCGGTGCAGTAATTTCGACCGCCGTTGCATTATCGGTAGCCGGCGGGTTCTCCGTGGAAGCCACGCTGCTTCTCATCCGCGGCTGGCTTCCGAGATCAGCTGGATGATCTTCATGCGCCCCAGCTGCCGATCTTTCTTGTACTAGTATACTCACGGTTTTCTTCATCGTATCCATTTCCGATACCAACCGCGCCATAACATCTGCATCCCGATCCATCTTTCTCTTACGGCTTTTGTAACCGTACGGGTCATCTTTCTGGGAGAACCCTATTTTCCACGGAATGTTCCCCATGCCTCGTACACGTCCTCCGTGTTCAGGTTTCCCGAGGGCTTTTTTCAGCGCGTCGTTCTCTCTGTTGAACTTGATCTTCCCCAGTTGAGCATCCCTCATTGCGTCAATAAGGTCTTGGGTGGGTTTAAACTTTTTGTCACGGTGAACACACTCCCATGTCTCCGGGTCTAGCGTTCCCCCATGCCCGTACCACCAGCTTTTGGCCCTTGGGTCCCATCCCTCCGTACTCGGACGGATTCCTCGCGTCCTCGCCTCGTTCTCCATCTTCTCCCACCTAGGCTCCCAAAGGCGATACCCTCCCGGCCCCATAATATGATTGTACTCCTTCTTAGCCGCATTTTCCTTATTTTTTTTTCGATAATTCAATGAAGCTGCTCCGATTTCTTACGCTTCACAAAGTCCGGCCAATCGTGTTTCAGTTTCTCATATTGTCCTGTGAAATTCGGAGTCTTGTTCTGGTTGACATAGTCACGGGTTAGATTTTGCTTGAATTTCCGGAATGTTTCGGCCATCTTATGAAGAGCGAACTCTTTTACTAGCCTCCTCCTCTTCTTGTTTTCCTCAATCTTGGTACCCTCCTCATCGAACTTGTGGTATTCCGGAGGTAGAATGAAATGTTCCAGAAGCTTTTTCAAGCAATCTTTTTTTGTTCTCTTGTCGACAAAAGTGAAACCAACACGTGCCTTCTTTGGCTCATTCCACTCCTGGAGGGTGGTCGAGACGTTCTCTCTAACAACGGCTCCGCATTGGTTGATAAACTTGGTGGCATGCTTGGGGGGCTCCAGCGGCCTGCCGGTTGCACTGTCGACAACCTCGATGGTATATGTTTCTCCTTGTTTCAGCGTCTTGGTTGCGCCACGCTTTGACGACGTACTCGATTGTTTCGACGATCCGGCCGAGGGCTAAAATAAGAAAGAGAGTCGCGCGCGTTAGTACACACATATTTATTCAAATCAGTAAGTTTGTATCACCAGAGGCTCAACGTATATATATACCTCGGCGCCGGAGCTGGTTCCTACTTGCGCTTGAAGATCGTCGTTTATCGACATTTCTTCCCCATCATCTTGCTGACGGCCTTCATCTTGACCGTCAAGATTCAGATAAGAAGAAATATCCTCTTCATCTTGTTCGGTCGGCACATAAACAATATCGCCTTTTATGATGCCAAATAATTTTTCTTCAGCTTCTTGATCATAGTTGTCCATAATCGGGTCAGCTCTATCGTCCGCCATATGTCAGTCCTGAAAACATGTAGTAAAAACTAAGTAATTGTGTATATGCCAGCATTATTATCACATCTCTTCTACATATAAAGAGAGAGGGCGACGAGGGAGGCGAGAGGGGGGACGCGCGCGTATTAGATGTGTATAATATGTTAAGTTATTTTGAGTTCTTGTAAAATTTAAGTCATATTTATTAAGTCAAAAATTTGTAGACAAAATTGTTAAGTTTTAATTTTATTAAGTCAAAATTTTAGTTAAGTTAATTTTTTGTTAAGTAATTTTTTTAGTTAAGTTAATTTTATTAAGTTTTAAGTTTGTTAATTACAAAGTTTTAAGTTTTAAGTTTTTCTGAAGTTAATTACAAAGTTTTGTTAAGCATAGTTAAAATTAAAAATAACAAACAAAGCATAGTCAAATTGTAGTTCTTTTTTGAGACAAAATGTTTAAGTCATTTTTTAGTTTTTTTAAGTCAAATTTTATTTCTTTTTTTAGATAACCTCTTAAGTCAAATTTAAGTCATTTTGTACTTCTTTTTTTAAGTCAAATTGTAGTTCTTTTTTAAGACTAAATGTTTTAAGTTATCATTTTTTACATCTTTTTTAAGTCAAATTATCAAATTTTAAGTCAAATTATCAAGTTTTAAGTTATGTTACCGTTTTTGTTAAACTAATTAACTAGTTAAAATTAAAAAGAACAAAAAAAGAAAAAATTCCGGCGGCCGGCGCCCCTCTCTCTCTCCTTTCCCACGATCTCTCTGTCTCACTCGATCTGCAGAGAGGCGCCCGGCCGCGCGCGCGCGACATTACCGAGAGGCCGGCTGGGGCGGCGTTGAGGGCGGGCGAGCGAGGCGGCGCGCGGCGTTCAAAGCAGGCGGTGGGCGCGCGAGGGCGGCCGGTGATAGCGGACGGCGGTTAGCGCGCGGCGGCGTGGGCGAGGGGCGGCGCGTGGGCCGGGGCGGGGCGGTGTGGGAACGACGATGTACGGCGAGGAAGTAGGGCGGCCGGGGCGCTCGAGGACGACGACGGGGCGGCGGGCGACGGCGGCGTCGATGGCGGCGAGCGAGGGCGACGGCGACGGCACGCGGCAGGCCTTCGGCGCGCAGGCGATCGATGAAGTGAAGAAGATAAAGTGTGGGCGGGCGCCGCCCAGTATTTATACCCAAAGGCCATTGGTCGCGGTTGGGGTCACCAACCGCGACTAAAGGTACCCCTTTAGTCGGGGTTGGTGACCCCAACCGCGACCAAAGGGTATTTTCGCCGGGTTTTTGTTTCCCGCGGAAAAATACCCTTTAGTCGCGGTTGGTGACCCCAACCGCGACCAAAGGCTATTTTTCAAATTACTTTTCATTTCAAAATCTGAAAAATACATATAATATATCAATAAATTCAGAAAAATAAAACTAATTCATTTCAAAATATGAAAAATACATATAATATATCAATAAATTCAGAAAATTAAAACTAATTCATTTAAAAATCTTAAAAATCTTTACTATTAAATTGCAACTAGCTTGGCGACCCGCGCAGATTGCGCGGCTAGCTATTTACTTATAGTGAGGTGTGTGGTATCTTCCCATATGGTAACATAAAAGTAAATAAGTAGGTGTAGTTCATTCCAGCATACCTATTTTTATGTTCTTTAATTAATGAAAACATGGCCATGGATATAGCGCCCAAGAAGAACTATTTAATGATGGAACTTTAAGCTTCAAGCTTGTTGTGGGATATGCGAATTGGGTTTCCTATTTTCTTTATGCAGTCTACACAAACTATTTTTCGGAGCTGGATAGGACTTGGACGAGTGGAGGGGCATCCTAGTGATGTACGATTATAATTGGTTGTCCAAAATGCATTTTTAATTCTTTTATGTCGGATAAATTTTAAAGTATACATTAACTTTTGCAAAATCTTGGTAATAGAACCTTTAATAGATAAGTAGCAATGACGTTTGCGGTAAAAAATATTAAAATTTTTATTTACATTCAAAGCCATAAAAAACCTAGCTACTTTTGTGTTACATATAGTAATTTAATTTGCAATCTAACGAGTATACAATACATGGCACCTCGTAATTTATGAATTATGAATATATCAAATAAAAAAGCAACCTCAAGTTCCTAGTACCGCTTCGTAGTGCCAAGAATCCAACTCTAGGGATCTCTAAATTTCTTCTAATTATTTTTTTTTGCTTCTAATTATTAAACGAAAACATGGATCCATTCCTCTAAATGGTTGTGGGACTTGTTATCCAAACGAGCAACGAAAGGATTGAAAACTGCAGCAATCCGATCTAGCCCATGCTTGCGTCTAGTAATATTGCACGGTAGAAATACGACGTTCATAAAGTTCTTGAGACTTTTGTTGATGAAGCATCATGATATACCAGGCCTCATCCGCTCTCACAACCATGGCATATGCCACGGTATATTTGTTTCCACCATTGAAATAGCAAATCTACCGTACATAAATTTGCCCGAAACATTTTTTCAGCTCTATAGTGAGAACCGCACATCCAAGCTGGTCAATTATCAAATGGTTGGATTCAGAAATAAGAACTATCCAAACAATACTTGTAACAGACTCTATAGTGGCTTCTTTTAGCATGCTTCCTCATTTGTCACATGATGGACGTGCCAAATACTCGTGATATACCTTTTCCTATCTGTTCTCACAACCGGGGCATATACGACAATATGTTTGTTTCAACCCTTAATTGTCGCAATTCTGAAATTAATAGATATATAATTAATAGATATATTAACCTATAGATAATACAATTCGAATGGTAAAGGGATTGATCTTTGATCCAAAGGAAAATAATAAAGATGGATGCAAACTATACTCGCAACAGATCAATATGATAACCCGATGTGCCAACATTGCTCCCGTGTTGGCACATTCTCGATGTGCCATCATTATATGCCTTGCACCGTTCGTTCTAACAATTGTGACATATACAATAGTGTAACTACAATTTGGATCAATTCTGTAGTGATAACTACACCTCATACTTGTAAATTTCTAAATGGCTAGCTACAAACTGAAATATTAAAGCAGGATGCAAGCTATACACGTAATAGACAATCGGATACTCCGACATGGCGACATGCCATCCTTGATCACACGCCCTCAATTGGCACATGTTATTTTCCGGCAAGGTGGACTTGCGGTTGCGGGGCTTGCTTGATGTAGGAGCCCTCGTGAACGGCTCGCCGCCGACCGGTGCTTTTGGCCAAAGCAAAACTTGCACGTACCGGCAAAGCGTAAGTCGGCTCGATCGATCCGGTGCTCCTATACCAAGCTAGCTAGAGGAGCTAATTAATCTGTTGTGCAAGCTTAACCATAGACACAAAAATCAGCTGAGCCTCGTTAGACTAAACAAAACACGTACTCCTACGTAGTAACGAAGCATAAGATGTAATTCCATGATAATGTTACTTTTTAAGGAAATAGCAGTCCAACAACCATCGGTACAAACGAGAGAATAGCCATGAGGCCTGGAGGTGCATGTAATGTAATCCATAACATAAATTTAGGAGGAGAGATTACCTAAGTATCAACTACCGAGTGGATAGATGATATCATCGTCGGACATATAATGCCGCCGCTAGCTGTCTTTATTATTTCTCCGGCAAGACTACATCGAGTAATGCTCATCATGAACGAATTATTACTTGTCTCCTGCGGGCATGAAGGAGGTGAAGCTGCGCCCCCGGCCGGACGCAGTTCATTGCTGAGCAGCATCACCGACGGTGGCGGCCATCCGATCTAATTCAAACAGCCGACAGCTCATCGTCTGCTGCATCAAACATTAAGGGGAATCCGGTAGACTAAACGTTGACACTGGATTGCTGCTTGGTTAGAACATGGAAATTGGGCCTGGATTGTACCTTTTTTAGATTAATTCCCGTAAGTGGATGAGAGAGAATT
Organism: Lolium rigidum; assembly: GCF_022539505.1. NCBI lineage: Eukaryota > Viridiplantae > Streptophyta > Magnoliopsida > Poales > Poaceae > Lolium > Lolium rigidum. The sequence goes on along the minus strand of NC_061509.1, from coordinate 114,914,314 downwards.
TACGACACCATTTGAGAAGCGGAGCAGTGATGATACAGAGACCGGGTTTAGATCGTACCTTTTTTAGATTGATTTCCAATTGAGAAGTGGAGCAGCGACATGGACGATGAGAAGGACGGCCGTATGGATCGTGATGCTCGCGCCGCCGCTAGAAGGAAGGGACGGGGTAATTCTTTTCGTTGGTTTCTCGAGAGTTTTCTTTCCTTTTTTAACGGGGGCAGTTTTATTCACGGAGGAGACCGGGCGAGGCTATGAAAAGCAAAAAATCTCCACCGTGTGTGCATCTAAGTTTTACCGGGATAAATCTTCACCGTTAATTGTTTGTTGTTTTAATAATATAATAGATAGATAGATAGATAGATAGGTGACTGCCTGGTGTCACAAACGGGCCGGGCCAGATAATTTATCCTAGGCCCAATGCGCTAAAGAGTTTCTCCCTCAACGCACGCCTCATCCTTTTGGTCTCTTATGCCAAAGAGAGATGTACGACCCAGCGCGGCCATGGGGGACCTCTCGCAGATGGAGGACCCAACGTGGCAAAGGCGCACAACCATGATGCTTCCGTGAGGGTATACGCCGCTCGGCCCGTGTCTCCGACAACAGCACCAGCTGTGCACGGGCGGACGACAAAGACCATCGCTTGTGCAGGCAGGCAGGGTGGATCAGCGACAACCAGCGATTTCGTTCGACCGATTGTGGTACTGTATGTTCTAACACAAAATTAGGGACGGCAATTCCTGACAAAAAACTGAGTGTCAGGTGTCTGATGCAGGTACGAGTTGTGGTTCACCCGAGTCTCCGGCGTCTGATGCAGGTACGGCGGCGCCGTCCCCCACCTCCCACGTCCTCCTGCCCGCCCACCCTCGCCTCTACCTCGTCCTCCCTCTCGTATCCATTCTCTCGATTTCACCTCTCTTCTCTCTACGGCACGCGCGGACTAGACGGGGAGACGACCATATGTATATGAATCTGCTTTCCCTTCTATCATGCCAATGAAGGAGCACGATGTACTGCGAGGCTAAAACGATGGAGGAAATAAAGTGCACGGCCGGACTGGAATCCAATCCATTGGAACCAGCGTTGCAGTATTTTTCACGCAAAAGCCCAATTTGCTGAATTTGGCTAGCTTCTACATGGTACTCCGTTGGAACCAGAGTAGATCAGACTGACACTTAATGAATTAAGATGATTTTGCAAATGTGATAAGTTTTTTTGTTGTTGAGAAAACAGTACAACGCAAAAGCTCACAAAGACACACTCATCATATGAAAGCACACACGCACACCCTATCCATATGAGCACCTCCGAAGAACCGAGCCAAGCATATCTTGAAGTTGACGAAGTCACCACTGACGCCTCGTTGTTAACGGGTACGTCACCAAACACTGAAAGCGTAGCGTCAGTTAAATCTTAGAATTAATGCACGTAAATGCAAGCACCCATGCCAACTCTAGAAGTGAAACTTGCATGGCCTGGTTCCACCACAAAAAATCTAACCACCAAAGCCAAGCTCAGTTTGCAACTGTGACAAGTTTAAAATAACCATGTTCAGAAATAGAAATAGTGAACTGTCCAAATTGCAGCGGGTAGTAGTCAGCTCTACCGGTTTTGATTTGGTACCTGAGTTTTTTTTATGGTGCATGTTGAATCACCATGGGCCAGTGCTGGTGATTATGGGTTACTATCGTCTTGTTTCTATGCCAAAAGAGAGGAAGCAGCTGTCGGGAAGTCGGTACATATGGATTGCCAGAAATTGATGCCATTGGCATCGAGGTTGTCCACCTACGCGACCTGGTCTCCAGGATGTACTGTGAAGTCGGATGTCCGAGTGGTTGAAGAGAAACACCCGACCGGCTGTTATAAGAAGAAAAGCAGAAAGGCCTAGCATTCTTTGGAAGGAGTGCACATAATTTTTTTGAGGGAGGACCGAGTGCACGAATTGTTTCTAGATAAAAAAATGTAATCCCTACGATTCATATTAATACATCCATATTAACAACAGTTAATGTAAATAGGAGGAAGTAACTCTTTTTTCTTAATGGAATTTCAGTGAAATAAAAACTTGTTGGCATGACTGAACACAAACTTCTCTCCTCTTCTCATTTATCAGTTCATCAGTTCATTTGTTTTACAGGGTCAACGCTGAATCTACCCTGACCAAATATTGAAAAAGTACCCGTTGTTTTTTTCCAGTGTTATCATATTTTATTGGCGATTGCAAATAAAAATTCTCTAAAAAAAAGACCACATTCTTTGTTTACATGTTTCAAATTATAGATGGTAAAAAAGATTTTAAAGACCGTAGCAACGCACGGGCATTCAACTAGTAAAAATAATATATCAAAAAATTCAGAAAAATAAAACTAATTCATTTAAAAATCTTAAAAATCTTAAAAACCTTAGGGCACAACGCAGGTCCAACAGGCGCCACCGTCGGGCCGTCGCCGCCTTCGAGCTCGAGAACCCGAATACAACCTGGACCGAAAACGACCCTCGGTGGGATGACATTTGGACGAAGAAAACCTCCGACGACGAGTAGAGACTAGACTAGTAATTTATCTATTTTATTGTAATTTCAATAAAGTCGTTGTCGGTTCTATTAGTTTAAATTTAGTTTATAAAGTCGTTGTCGGTTGTTTTTGTTCAATAAAGTGGTTGACACGAAATTTATTACGATTGAACTAAAATTAAGATACATGGCCAGATTCGAAGGATGCGGCTCTGTCTTTCCGGCGCCGGCCCCCTCTTCTCGCCTCTGTCTTTCAGCCGGCCCCCTCTTCCCGCCTCTGTCTTTCCGCCGACCCCCTCTTCCCGCCTCTTTCTTCCCGCCACTTTCTTCCCTCCTCCTGTCTTCTCGCTACCATTTTTCCCGCAACTTTCTACCCGCCTCCTGTCTTCCCGCCTCTTTCTTCCCGCCACTTTCTTCCCGCCTGCTGTCTTCCCGCTCCCATTTTCCCACCATTTCTCACTACATATATGTAGCCCGGCTTGGCCAGCATTATCACATCTCTACAATCTCTCATCACTCTCTCATGGCTTCCACCGCACCCACTCTAACCTACCGGCAGGTGGAGGAGCTTTGCGCCTCGAACTACCCTTGCCCACCGGGCTACCGCGTCCCCGCCGGCCGGAGCCTACGCGCCGGCGGCGTGCCGGTCCCTCCCCTCCCTCAGGGTACCGCGCCGCCGGCGGCCATCACGAACCACTACTACCTCGACCTCACGCCGGAGCAGCGGATGAATCCCCGCTGGCATCCCGATAACCAGCATACTTGGGACGCCTTCTTCATCAATCGGCGTGAGAGGACTCTGCAGAGCGTCATGGACTACATCACGGCCGGCGATATCCCCCGCCTGCGCTGCCCTCAGTTCGAGCCACGAGCGCCGCCCGACGACAGCCGACGACGAGCAGGCGACGACGACGGCGGCAACTTAGAAGGCGACGACTACCAGTACAACGGCGGCGGCTATGAAGACTACGAGTATGCATATTATACGCCTAGGCAGGAGTATGACTAAATCACTCCAAATTTCATGTATCATCAGTGCTATCTCGAATCAATCGAATCATTCGAAAATGGACACGAAAACACATCACGGATAATATAATTCACGTGATCCATTCAACAAAGTTTGGTACAATAAATTTTTAGTTTCGCAGCGGCTCCGTGCATCAGCAATGGTCCGACCAAGATCATCAGCGGGCTCATCACGTGCCTCTTCTTGATCACCTTCCCCTTCACCTTCCCCTTCACCTTCAGCATCCTCCATGAAAGTATCACCGAAATGATCAAGATAGTTTTCATCGATGAAATCATCCCCTTCTTCATCTTCTTCCATTATAACCCCTCTTTCTCCATGCTTGGTCCAACAATTATAGCTTGGCATGAAACCAGTGCCGAAGCGAGTGCGGTGAACTTCTCTTGAGGAAGAGTAACCCTTCTGATTCTTACAGATCAACACATGGACAGATAACAAAACCCTTCGCTTGTTCGCATTAGCCACTACAAGGAAATTTTTCAAACCCGTAG
>NC_061509.1:114851156-114910184 GCF_022539505.1 Lolium rigidum | reverse complement strand
TGTAGACAACACGGTCAATGGATTAGGGTTTCCCTGGAAAGCGAGCCTCGGATTGTGGAAATGACCCAAAAAATCGTGTGTGTCCACATGGTCTGTACACTATCATGGTGGGGTGTTGTTTGAACCAATTTTGTACCCCCGGGTGCGTCCGACTACACGCACATGCGCTGACGGCAATTTGTCAATGGATTAGGGTTTCCCTGGAAAGCGAGCCTTGGAGGGTGGGAATGACCCAAAACAAATTGTGTGTCCACATGGTGTGTACACTATCATGGTGGGGTGTTGTTTCAACAAATTTTTTACCCCCGGGTGCGTCCGGCTACACACACATGCGCTGACGGCAATTAGTCAATGTTGTATATATCACGGTCAATGGATTAGGGTTTCCCTGGAAAACGAGCCTCGGATTGTGGGAATGACCCCAAAAATCGTGTGTGTCCACATGGTGTGTACACTATCATGGTGGGGTGTTTTTTGAACCAATTTTGTACCCCCGGGTGCGTCCGGCTACACGCACATGCGCTGACGGCAATTTGTCAATGGATTAGGGTTTCCCTGGAAAGCGAGCCTCGGAGGGTGGGAATGACCCAAAAAATTGTGTGTGTCCACATGGTGTGTACACTATCATGGTGGGGTGTTGTTTGAACCAATTTTGTACCCCCGGGTGCGTCCGGCTACACGCACATGCGCTGACGGCAATTTGTCAATGGATTATGGTTTCCCTGGAAAGCGAGCCTCGGAGGGTGGGAATGACCCAAAAAATTGTGTGTGTCTACATGGTGTGTACACTATCATGGTGGGGTGTTGTTTGAACCAATTTTGTACCCCCGGGTGCGTCCGGCTACACGCACATGCGCTGACGGCCATTAGTCAATGTTGTAGACAACACGGTCAATGGATTAGGGTTTCCCTGAAAAGCGAGCCTCGGATTGTGGGAATGACCCCAAAAATCGTGTCTGTCCACATGGTGTGAACACTGTCATGGTGGGGTGTTGTTTGAACCAATTTTGTACCCCCGGGTGCGTCGGGCTACACGCACATGCGGTGATGGCAATTTGTCAATGGATTAGGGTTTCCCTGGAAAGCAAGCCTCGGAGGGTGGGAATGACCCAAAAAATTGTGTGTGTCCACATGGTTTGTACACTAACATGGTGGGGTGTTGTTTGAACAAATTTTGTACCCCCGGGTGCGTCCGGCTACACGCACATGCGCTGACGGCAATTAGTCAATGTTGTAGACAACACGGTCAATGGATTAGGGTTTCCCTGGAAAGCGAGCCTTGGATTGTGGGAATGACCCCAAAAATCGTGTGTGTCCACATGGTGTGTACACTATCATGGTGGGGTGTTGGGTGCGTCCGGCTACACGCACATGCGGTGACGGCAATTTGTCAATGTATTAGGGTTTCCCTGAAAAGCGAGCCTCGGAGGGTGGGAATGACCCAAAAAATTGTGTGTGTCCACATGGTGTGTACACTATCATGGTGGGGTGTTGTTTGAACCAATTTTGTACCCCCGGGTGCGTCCGGCTACACGCACATGCGCTGACGGCAATTTGTCAATGGATTATGGTTTCCCTGGAAAGCGAGCCTCGGAGGGTGGGAATGACCCAAAAAATTGTGTGTGTCCACATGGTGTGTACACTATCATGGTGGGGTGTTGTTTGAACCAATTTTCTACCCCCGGGTGCGTCCGGCTACACGCACATGCGCTGACGGCCATTAGTCAATGTTGTAGACAACACGGTCAATGGATTAGGGTTTCCCTGGAAAGCGAGCCTCGGATTGTGGGAATGACCCCAAAAATCGTGTGTGTCCACATGGTGTGAACACTGTCATGGTGGGGTGTTGTTTGAACCAATTTTGTACCCCCGGGTGCGTCGGGCTACACGCACATGCGCTGATGGCAATTTGTCAATGGATTAGGGTTTCCTTGGAAAGCAAGCCTCAGAGGGTGGGAATGACCCAAAAAATTGTGTGTGTCCACATGGTGTGTATACTATCATGGTGGGGTGTTGTTTGAACAAATTTTGTACCCCCGGGTGCGTCCGGCTACACGCACATGCGCTGACGGCAATTAGTCAATGTTGTAGACATCACGGTCAATGGATTAGGGTTTCCCTGGAAAGCGAGCCTCGGATTGTGGTAATGACCCCAAAAATCGTGTGTGTCCACATGGTGTGTACAATATCATGGTGGGGTGTTGTTTGAACCAATTTTGTACCCCCGGGTGCGTCCGGCTACACGCACATGCGCTGACGGCAATTTGTCAATGTATTAGGGTTTCCCTGAAAAGCGAGCCTCGGAGGGTGGGAATGACCCAAAAAATTGTGTGTGTCCACATGGTGTGTACACTATCATGGTGGGGTGTTGTTTGAACCAATTTTGTACCCCCGGGGCGTCCGGCTATACGCACATGCGCTCGGCATTAGTCAATGTTGTAACACGTCAATGGATTAGGGTTTCCCTGGAAAGCGAGCCTCGGAGGGTGGGAATGACCCAAAAATTCTGTGTGTCCACATGGTGTGTACACTATCATGGTGGGGTGTTGTTTGAACCAATTTTGTACCCCCGGGTGCGTCCGCCTACACGCACATGCGCTGACGGCAATTAGTCAATGTGTAGACAACACGGTCAATGGATTAGGGTTTCCCTGGAAAGCGAGCCTCGGATTGTGGGAATGACCCCAAAAATCGTGTGTGTCCACATGGTGTGTACACTATCATGGTGGGGTGTTGTTTGAACCAATTTTGTACCCCCGGGTGCGTCCGGCTACACGCACATGCGCTGACGGCAATTTGTCAATGGATTAGGGTTTCCCTGGAAAGCGAGCCTCGGAGGGTGGGAATGACCCAAAAAATTGTGTGTCCACATGGTGTGTACACTATCATGGTGGGGTGTTGTTTCAACCAATTTTTTACCCCCGGGTGCGTCCGGCTACACGCACATGCGCTGACGGCAATTAGTCAATGTTGTATACATCACGGTCAATGGATTAGGGTTTCCCTGGAAAACGAGCCTCGGATTGTGGGAATGACCCCAAAAATCGTGTGTGTCCACATGGTGTGTACACTATCATGGTGGGGTGTTGTTTGAACCAATTTTGTACCCCCGGGTGCGTCCGGCTACACGCACATGCGTTGACGGCAATTTGTCAATGGATTAGGGTTTCCCCGGAAAGCGAGCCTCGGAGGGTGGGAATGACCCAAAAAATTGTGTGTGTCCACATGGTGTGTACACTATCATGGTGGGGTGTTGTTTGAACCAATTTTGTACCCCCGGGTGCGTCCGGCTACACGCACATGCGCTGACGGCAATTTGTCAATGTTGTAGACAGCACGGTCAATGGATTAGGGTTTCCCTGGAAAGCGAGCCTCGGATTGTGGGAATGACCCCAAAAATCGTGTGTGTCCACATGGTGTGAACACTGTCATGGTGGGGTGTTGTTTGAACCAATTTTGTACCCCGGGTGCGTCGGGCTACACGCACATGCGCTGATGGCAATTTGTCAATGGATTAGGGTTTCCCTGGAAAGCAAGCCTCGGAGGGTGGGAATGACCCAAAAAATTGTGTGTGTCCACATGGTTTGTACACTAACATGGTGGGGTGTTGTTTGAACAAATTTTGTACCCCCGGGTGCGTCCGGCTACACGCACATGCGCTGACGGCAATTAGTCAATGTTGTAGACAGCACGGTCAATGGATTAGGGTTTCCCTGGAAAGCGAGCCTTGGATTGTGGGAATGACCCCAAAAATCGTGTGTGTCCACATGGTGTGTACACTATCATGGTGGGGTGTTGTTTGAACCAATTTTGTACCCCCGGGTGCGTCCGGCTACACGCACATGCGCTAACGGCAATTTGTCAATGTATTAGGGTTTCCCTGAAAAGCGAGCCTCGGAGGGTGGGAATGACCCAACAAATTGTGTGTGTCCACATGGTGTGTACACTATCATGGTGGGGTGTTGTTTGAACCAATTTTGTACCCCCGGGTGCGTCCGGCTACACGCACATGCGCTGACGGCAATTTGTCAATGGTCATGGTGGGGTGTTGTTTGAACCAATTTTTTACCCCCCGGGTGCGTCCGGCTACACGCACATGCGCTGACGGCAATTAGTCAATGTTGTAGACAACACGGTCAATGGATTAGGGTTTCCCTGGAAAGTGAGCCTCGGATTGTGGGAATGACCCCAAAAAATCGTGTGTGTCCACATGGTGTGTACACTATCATGGTGGGGTGTTGTTTGAAACAATTTTGTACCCCCGGGTGCGTCCGACTACAGGCACATGCGCTGACGGCAATTTGTCAATGGATTAGGGTTTCCCTGGAAAGCGAGCCTCGGATGGTGGGAATGATCCAAAATATTGTGTGTGTCCACATGGTGTGTACACTATCATGGTGGGGTGTTGTTTGAACCAATTTTGTACCCCCGGGTGCGTCCGGCTACACGCACATGCGCCGACGGCAATTAGTCAATGTTGTAGACAACACGGTCAATGGATTAGGGTTTCCCTGGAAAGCGAGCCTCGGATTGTGGGAATGACCCCAAAAATCGTGTGTGTCCACATGGTGTGTACACTATCATGGTGGGGTGTTGTTTGAACCAATTTTTTACCCCCGTGTGCGTCCGGCTACACGCACATGCGCTGACGGCAATTACTCAATGTTGTAGACAACACGGTCAATGGATTAGGGTTTCCCTGGAAAGCGAGCCTCGGATTGTGGGAATGACCCCAAAAAATCGTGTGTGTCCACATGGTGTGTACACTATCATGGTGGGGTGTTGTTTGAAACAATTTTGTACCCCCGGGTGCGTCCGACTACACGCACATGCGCTGACGACAATTTGTCAATGGATTAGGGTTTCCCTCGAAAGCGAGCCTCGGAGGGTGGGAATGATCCAAAATATTGTGTGTGTCCACATGGTGTGTACACTATCATGGTGGGGTGTTGTTTGAACCAATATTTTGTACCCCCGGGTGCGTCCGGCTACACGCACATGCGCTGACGACAATTAGTCAATGTTACAACACGGTCAATGGATTAGGGTTTCCCTGGAAAGCGAGCCTCGGATTGTGGGAATGACCCCAAAAATCGTGTGTGTCCACATGGTCTGTACACTATCATGGTGGGGTGTTGTTTGAACCAATTTTGTACCCCCGGGTGCGTCCGGCTACACGCACATGCGCTGATGCCAATTTGTCAATGGATTAGGGTTTCCCTGGAAAGCGAGCCTCGGAGGGTGGGAATGACCCAAAAAATTGTGTGTGTACACATGGTGTGTACACTATCATGGTGGGGTGTTGTTTGAACCAATTTTGTACCCCCGGGTGCGTCCGGTGATACGCCTCCGACGTATCGATAATTTCTTATGTTCCATGCCATATTATTGATGATACCTACATGTTTTATGCACACTTTATGTCATATTCGTGCATTTTCTGGAACTAACCTATTAACAAGATGGCGAAGAGCCGATTCTTGTTTTCTGCTGTTTTTGGTTTCGAAATCCTAGTAACGAAATATTCTCGAATTGGACGAAATCAAGACCCGGGGTCCTATTTTGCCACGAACCTTCCGGAAGACCGAAAGGGATACGAAGTGGGGCGACGAGGCGCCGCCACCATAGGGCCGCGCGGCCAGAGGGGGGCCCGCGCCGCCCTATGGTGTGGGCCCCTCGTCAGCCCTCCGACTCTGCCCTTCCGCCTACTTAAAGCCTCCGTCGCGAAACCCACGATGCGAAAAACCACGATACGGAAAACCTTACTGAGACGCCGCCGCCGCCAATCCCATCTCGGGGGATTCCGGAGATCTCCTCCGGCACCCTGCCGGAGAGGGGATTCATCTCCCGGAGGACTCTACACCGCCATGGTCGCCTCCGGAGTGATGAGTGAGTAGTTCACCCCTGGACTATGGGTCCATAGCGGTAGCTAGATGGTTGTCTTCTCCTCATTGTGCTTCATTGTTGGATCTTGTGAGCTTCCTAACATGATCAAGATCATCTATCTGTAATACTCTATGTTGTGTTTGTCGGGATCCGATGGATAGAGAATACCATGTTATGTTAATTATCAAGTTATTACATATGTGTTGTTTATGATCGTGCATGCTCTCCGTTATTAGTAGAGGCTCTGCCAAGTTTTTGCTCTTAACTCCAAGAGGGAGTATTTATGCTCGATAGTGGGTTCATGCCTGCATTGACACCGGGACGAGTGACGAGAAAGTTCTAAGGTTGTGTTGTGCTGTTGCCACTAGGGATAAAACATTGATGCTATGTCTAAGGATGTAGTTGTTGATTACATTACGCACCATACTTAATGTAATTGTCTGTTGCTTTGCAACTTAATACTCGAAGGGGTTCGGATGATAACCTGAAGGTGGACTTTTTAGGCATAGATGCAGTTGGATGGCGGTCTATGTACTTTGTCGTAATGCCCAATTAAATCTCACTATACTTATCATGACATGTATGTGCATTGTTATGCCCTCTCTATTTGTCAATTGCCCGACTGTAATTTGTTCACCCAACATGCTTTTATCTTATGGGAGAGACACCTCTAGTGAACTGTGGACCCCGGTCCATTCTTTAATACTGAAATACAAATCTGTTGCAATACTTTTTTTTACTGTTTTCTCTGCAAACAATCATCTTCCACACAATACGGTTAATCCTTTGTTACAGCAGGCCGGTGAGATTGACAACCTCACTGTTTCGTTGGGGCAAAGTATTTTGGTTGTGTTGTGCAGGTTCCACGTTGGCGCCGGAATCCACGGTGTTGCGCCGCACTACATCCCGCCACCATCAACCTTCAACGTGCTTCTTGGCTCCTCCTAGTTCGATAAACCTTCGTTTCTTTCGAGGGAAAACTTGCTTGTTGTGCGCATCATACCTTCCTCTTGGGGTTCCCAACGAACGTGTGAGTTACACGCCATCAAGCTCTTTTTACGGCGCCGTTGCCGGGGAGATCAAGACACTGCTGCAAGGGGAGTCTCCACTTCTCAATCTCTTTACTTTGTTTTTGTCTTGCTTTATTTTATTTACTACTTTGTTTGCTGCATTATATCAAAACACAAAAAAATTAGTTGCTAGTTTTACTTTATTTACTATCTTGTTTGCTATATCAAAAACACAAAACAAATAGTTTACTTGCATTTACTTTATCTAGTTTGTTTTATTTACTACTGCTAAAATGGCTACCCCTGAAAATACTACGTTGTGTGACTTCACTAGCACAAATAATAATGATTTCTTATGCACACCTATTGCTCCACCTGCTACTACAGCGAGAATTCTTTGAAATTAAACCTCGCTTTACTCGAATCTTGTCATGAGAGAGCAATTTTACGGTGTTAGTTCTGATGATGTTGCTGCCCATCTGAATAATTTTGTTGAATTGTGTGAAATGCAAAAGTATAAAGATGTAGATGGTGACATTATAAAATTAAAATTGTTTCCTTTCTCATTAAGAGGAAGAGCTAAAGATTGGTTGCTATCTCTGCCTAAGAATAGTATTGATTCATGGACTAAATGCAAGGATGCTTTTATTGGTAGATATTATCCCCCTGCTAAAATTATATCTTTGAGGAGTAGAATAATGAATTTTAAACAATTGGATAATGAACATGTTGCTCAAGCTTGGGAAAGAATGAAATCTTTGGTTAAAAATTGCCCAACCCATGGATCGACTACTTGGATGATCATCCAAACCTTCTATGCGGGACTAAATTTTTCTTCGCGGAATTTATTGGATTCAGCTGCTGGAGGTACCTTTATGTCCATCACTCTTGGTGAAGCAACAAAGCTCCTTGATAATATGATGGTTAATTACTCCGAATGGCACACGGAAAGAGCTCCACAAGGTAAGAAGGTAAATTATGTTGAAGAATCCTCTTCCTTGAATGATAAGGTTGATGCTATTATGTCTATGCTTGTGAATGATAGGACTAATGTTGATCCTAATAATGTTCCGTTAGCTTCATTAGTTGCCCAAGAAGAACATGTTGATGTAAACTTCATTAAAAATAATAATTTCAACAACAATGCTTATCGGAACAATTCTAGTAATAACTATAGGCCATATCCTTATAATAATGGTAACGGTTATGCTAATTCTTATGGGAATTCTTACAACAATAATAGGAATACACCCCCTGGACTTGAAGCTATGCTTAAAGAATTTATTAGTACACAAACTGCCTTTAACAAATCTGTTGAGGAAAAGCTAAATAAAATTGATATTCTCGCTTCTAAGGTTGATAGTCTTGCCTCTGATGTTGATCTTTTGAAATCGAATGTTATGCCTAATAGGGATATTGAAAATAAAAATGTTACTACAGCAAATGCCATCCAAGTTAGAATTAATGAGAATATAGATTAATGGCTGAACTGCGTGCTAGGTGGGATAGAGAAGAAAATGAAAAACTAGCTAAAGAGAAAAATGTAGCTAAAGTTTGGACTATTACCACCACTAGCAATGCTAATGATTCACATGTTGCTGCACCTCCTACTATCAATGGTAAAATAATTGGTGTTGGCAATGCTTCTACTCCTAGTGCAAAGCGCGCAAAATTACCTGAAGCTCGCTAAAGCTGCTGAAACTGTTTGTGATAAAGCTGCTGAAATTTTTTCCAACCTTGGGGATGATAATCCCATTGCTTTAGATTGTAATGATTTAGATTTTGATGATTGCCACATCTCTGAAGTTATAAAGTTCTTACAAAAACTTGCTAAAAGTCCTAATGCTAGCGCTGTAAACTTGGCTTTCACAAAACATATTACAAATGCTCTCATAAAAGCTAGAGAAGAAAAACTAAAACTTGAAATTTCTATTCCTAGAAAGCTAGAGGATGGTTGGGAGCCCATCATTAAAATGAGAGTCAAAGATTTTGATTGTAATGCTTTATGTGATCTTGGTGCAAGTATTTCTGTTATGCCTAAGAAAGTCTATGATATGCTTGACTTGCCACCATTGAAAAACTGTTATCTGGATGTTAATCTTGCCGATAATGCTAAAAAGAAACCTTTGGGGAGAGTTGATAATGTTCATATTATGGTTAACAATAACCTTGTCCCCGTTGATTTTGTTGTCTTAGATATTGAATGCAATGCATCTTGCCCCATTATATTGGGAAGACCTTTTCTTCGAACCGTTGGTGCTACTATTGATATGAAGGAAGGTAATATTAAATATCAATTTCCTCTCAAGAAAGGTATGGAACACTTCCCTAGAAAGAGAATGAAGTTACCTTATGATTCTATTATTAGAACAAATTATGATGTTGATGCTTCATCTTTTGATGTTACTTGATTTACACTTTCTGCGCCTAGCTGAAAGGCGTTAAAGAAAAGCGCTTATGGGAGACAACCCATGTTTTTACTACAGTATTTTTGTTTTATATTTGAGTCTTGGAAGTTGTTTACTACTGTAGCAACCTCTCCTTATCTTAGGTTTATGTTTTGTTGTGCCAAGTAAAGTCTTTGATAGTAAAGTAAATACTAGATTTGGATTACTGCGCAGAAACAGATTTCTTTTCTGTCACGAATCTGGGTCTACCTCTCTGTAGGTAACTCAGAAAATTAAGCCAATTTACGTGAGTGATCCTCAGATATGTACGCAACTTTCATTCAATTTGGGAATTTTCATTTGAGCAAGTCTGGTGGCCTAATAAAATCCATCTTTACGGACTGTTCTGTTTTGACAGATTCTCGCCTTTTATTTCGCATTGCCTCTTTTGCTATGTTGGATGAATTTCTTTGATCCATTAATGTCCGAGTAGCTTTATGCAATGTCCAGAAGTGTTAAGAATGATTGTGTCACCTCTGAACATGTTAATTTTTATTGTGCACTAACCCTCTAATGAGTTGTTTCGAGTTTGGTGTGGAGGAAGTTTTCAAGGATCAAGAGAGGAGTATGATGCAATATGATCAAGGAGAGTGAAAGCTCTAAGCTTGGGGATGCCCCGGTGGTTCACCCCTGCATATTCTAAGAAGACTCAAGCGTCTAAGCTTGGGGATGCCCAAGGCATCCCCTTCTTCATCGACAACATTATCGGGTTCCTCCCCGAAACTATATTTTTATTCCGTCACATCTTATGCACTTTGCTTGGAGCGTCGGTTTGTTTTTGTTTTTTGTTTTGTTTGAATAAAATGGATCCTAGCATTCACTTTATGGGAGAGAGACACGCTCCGCTATAGCATATGGACAAGTATGTCCTTAGGCTCTACTCATAGTATTCATGGCGAAGTTTCTTCTTCGTTAAATTGTTATATGGTTGGAATTGGAAAATACTACATGTAGTAACTTTAAAATGTCTTGGATAATTTGATACTTGGCAATTTTTGTGCTCATGTTTAAGCTCTTGCATCATATACTTTGCACCCATTAATGAAGAAACACTTAGAGCTTGCTAATTTGGTTTGCATATTTGGTTTCTCCGAGTCTAGATAACATCTAGTATTGAGTTTTGAACAACAAGGAAGACGGTGTAGAGTCTTATAATGTTTACAATATGTATTTTATGTGAGTTTTTCTGCACCGTTCATCCTTGTGTTTGTTTCAAATAACCTTGCTAGCCTAAACCTTGTATCGAGAGGGAATACTTCTCATGCATCCAAAATACTTGAGCCAACCACTATGCCATCTGTGTCCACCATACCTACCTACTACATGGTATTTATCCGCCATTCCAAAGTAAATTGCTTGAGTGCTACCTTTAAAATTCCATCATTCACCTTTGCAATATATAGCTCATGGGACAAATAGCTTAAAAACTATTGTGGTATTCAATATGTACTTATGCATCTCTTATTAAGTTGCTTGTTGTGCGATAACCATGCTTCTGGGGACGCCATCAATTACCCTTTGTTGAATATCATGTGAGTTGCTATGCATGTCCGTCTTGTCCGAAGTAAGAGAGATCTACCACCTTAATGTTTGGAGCATGCATATTGTTAGAGAAGAACATTGGGCCGCTAACTAAAGCCATGATTCATGGTGGAAGTTTCAGTTTTGGACATATATCCTCAATCTCATATGAGAATAATAATTGTTGCCACATGCTTATGCATTAAAGAGGAGTCCATTATCTGTTGTCCATGTTGTCCCGGTATGGATGTCTAAGTTGAGAATAATCAAAAGCGAGAAATCCAAAATGCGAGCTTTCTCCTTAGACCTTTGTACAGGGAGGCATGGAGGTACCCCATTGTGACACTTGGTTAAAACATGTGCATTGCAAAGATCCGGTAGTCCAAGCTAATTAGGACAAGGTGTGGGCACTATTAGTATACTATGCATGAGACTTGCAACTTGTAAGATATAATTTACATAACTCATATGCTTTATTACTACCGTTGACAAAATTGTTTCATGTTTTCAAAATAAAAGCTCTAGCACAAATATAGCAATCGATGCTTTCCTCTTTGAAGGACCATTCTTTTTACTTTTATGTTGAGTCAGTTCACCTATCTCTCTCCACCTCAAGAAGCAAACACTTGTGTGAACTATGCATTGATTCCTACATACTTGCATATTGCACTTGTTATATTGCTTTGCATTGACAATTATCCATGAGATATACATGTTATAAGTTGAAAGCAACCGCTGAAACTTAATCTTCCTTTGTGTTGCTTCAATACCTTTACTTTGATTTATTGCTTTATGAGTTAACTCTTATGCAAGACTTATTGATGCTTGTCTTGAAGTACTATTCATGAAAAGTCTTTGCTCTATGATTCACTTGTTTACTCATGTCATTACCATTGTTTTGATCGCTGCATTCATTACATATGTTTACAAATAGTATGATCAAGGTTATGATGGCATGTCACTTCAGAAATTATCTTTGTTATCGTTTTACCTGCTCGGGACGAGCGAGAACTAAGCTTGGGGATGCTGATACACCTCCGACGTATCGATAATTTCTTATGTTCCATGCCATATTATTGATGATACCTACATGTTTTATGCACACTTTATGTCATATTCGTGCATTTTCCGGAACTAACCTATTAACAAGATGCCGAAGAGCCGATTGTTGTTTTCTGCTGTTTTTGGTTTCGAAATCCTAGTAACGAAATATTCTCGGAATTGGACGAAATCAAGACCCGGGGTCCTATTTTGCCACGAACCTTCCGGAAGACCGAAAGGGATACGAAGTGGGGCGACGAGGCGCCGCCACCATAGGGCCGCGCGGCCGGAGGGGGCCCGCGCCGCCCTATGGTGTGGGCCCCTCGTCGGCCCTCCGACTCTGCCCTTCCGCCTACTTAAAGCCTCCGTCGCGAAACCCCCGATGCGAAAAACCACGATACGGAAAACCTTACCGAGACGCCGCCGCCGCCAATCCCATCTCGGGGGATTATGGAGATATCCTCCGGCACCCTGCCGGAGAGGGGATTCATCTCCCGGAGGACTCTACACCGCCATGGTCGCCTCCGGAGTGATGAGTGAGTAGTTCACCCCTGGACTATGGGTCCATAGCAGTAGCTAGATGGTTGTCTTCTCCTCATTGTGCTTCATTGTTGGATCTTGTGAGCTGCCTAACATGATCAAGATCATCTATCCGTAATACTCTATGTTGTGTTTGTCGGGATCCGATGGATAGAGAATACCATGTTATGTTAATTATCAAGTTATTACATATGTGTTGTTTATGATCTTGCATGCTCTCCGTTATTAGTAGAGGCTCGGCCAAGTTTTTGCTCTTAACTCCAAGAGGGAGTATTTATGCTCGATAGTGGGTTCATGCCTGCATTGACACTGGGACGAGTGACGGAAAGTTCTAAGGTTGTGTTGTGCTTGTTGCCACTAGGGATAAAACATTGATGCTATGTCTAAGGATGTAGTTGTTGATTACATTACGCACCATACTTAATGCAATTGTCTATTGCT
This sequence comes from Lolium rigidum, assembly GCF_022539505.1. NCBI lineage: Eukaryota > Viridiplantae > Streptophyta > Magnoliopsida > Poales > Poaceae > Lolium > Lolium rigidum. The sequence goes on along the minus strand of NC_061509.1, from coordinate 114,897,298 downwards.
TTGCAACTTAATACTTGGAAGGGGTTCGGATGATAACTCTGAAGGTGGACTTTCTAGGCATAGATGCGGTTGGATGGCGGTCTATGTACTTTGTCGTAATGCCCAATTAAATCTCACTATACTTATCATGACATGTATGTGCATTGTTATGCCCTCTCTATTTGTCAATTGCCCGACTGTAATTTGTTCACCCAACATGCTTTTATCTTATGGGAGAGACACCTCTAGTGAACTGTGGACCCCGGTCCATTCTTTAATACTGAAATACAAATCTGTTGCAATACTTGGTTTTACTGTTTTCTCTGCAAACAATCATCTTCCACACAATACGGTTAATCCTTTGTTACAGCAGGCCGGTGAGATTGACAACCTCACTGTTTCGTTGGGGCAAAGTATTTTGGTTGTGTTGTGCAGGTTCCACGTTGGCGCCGGAATCTCTGGTGTTGCGCCGCACTACATCCCGCCACCATCAACCTTCAACGTGCTTCTTGGCTCCTCCTGATTCGATAAACCTTGGTTTCTTTCTGAGGGAAAACTTGCTGCTGTGCGCATCATACCTTCCTCTTGGGGTTCCCAACGAACGTGTGAGTTACACGCCATCATCCGGCTAAACGCACATGCGCTGACGGCAATTTGTCAATAGATTACGGTTTCCATGGAAAGCGAGCCTCGGAGGGTGGGAATGACCCAAAAAATTGTGTGTGTCCACATGGTGTGTACACTATCATGGTGGGGTGTTGTTTGAACCAATTTTGTACCCCGGGTGCGTCCGGCTACACGCACATGCGCTGACGGCCATTAGTCAATGTTGTAGACAGCACGGTCAATGGATTAGGGTTTCCCTGGAAAGCGAGCCTCGGATTGTGGGAATGACCCCAAAAATCGTGTGTGTCCACATGGTGTGAACACTGTCATGGTGGGGTGTTGTTTGAACCAATTTTGTACCCCCGGGTGCGTCGGGCTACACGCACATGCGCTGATGGCAATTTGTCAATGGATTAGGGTTTCCCTGGAAAGCAAGCCTCGGAGGGTGGGAATGACCCAAAAAATTGTGTGTGTCCACATGGTTTGTACACTAACATGGTCTGGTGTTGTTTGAACAAATATTGTACCCCCGGGTGCGTCCGGCTACACGCACATGCGCTGACGGCAATTAGTCAATGTTGTAGACAGCACGGTCAATGGATTAGGGTTTCCCTGGAAAGCGAGCCTTGGATTGTGGGAATGACCCCAAAAATCGTGTGTGTCCACATGGTGTGTACGCTATCATGGTGGGGTGTTGTTTGAACCAATTTTGTACCCCCGGGTGCGTCCGGCTACACGAACATGCGCTAACGGCAATTTGTCAATGTATTAGGGTTTCCCTGAAAAGCGAGCCTCGGAGGGTGGGAATGACCCAAAAAATTGTGTGTGTCCACATGGTGTGTACACTATCATGGTGGGGTGTTGTTTGAACCGATTTTGTACCCCCGGGTGCGTCCGGCTACACGCACATGCGCGGACGGCAATTTGTCAATGGTCATGGTGGGGTGTTGTTTGAACCAATTTTTTTACCCCCGGGTGCGTCCGGCTACACGCACATGCGCTGACGGCAATTAGTCAATGTTGTAGACAACACGGTCAATGGATTAGGGTTTCCCTGGAAAGTGAGCCTCGGATTGTGGGAATGACCCCAAAAATCGTGTGTGTCCACATGGTGTGTACACTATCATGGTGGGGTGTTGTTTGAACCAATTTTGTACCCCGGGTGCGTCCGACTACAAGCACATGCGCTGACGGCAATTTGTCAATGGATTAGGGTTTCCCCGGAAAGCGAGCCTCGGATGGTGGGAATGATCCAAAATATTGTGTGTGTCCACATGGTGTGTACACTATCATGGTGGGGTGTTGTTTGAACCAATTTTGTACCCCCGGGTGCGTCCGGCTACACGCACATGCGCTGACGGCAATTAGTCAATGTTGTAGACAACACGGTCAATGGATTAGGGTTTCCCTGGAAAGCGAGCCTCGGATTGTGGGAATGACCCCAAAAATCGTGTGTGTCCACATGGTGTGTACACTATCATGGTGGGGTGTTGTTTGACCAATTTTTTACCCCCCGTGTGCGTCCGGCTACACGCACATGCGCTGACGGCAATTACTCAATGTTGTAGACAACACGGTCAATGGATTAGGGTTTCCCTGGAAAGCGAGCGTCGGATTGCGGGAATGGCCCCAAAAAATCGTGTGTGTCCACATGGTGTGTACACTATCATGGTGGGGTGTTGTTTGAAACAATTTTGTACCCCCGGGTGCGTCCGACTACACGCACATGCGCTGACAGCAATTTGTCAACGGATTAGGGTTTCCCTCGAAAGCGAGCCTCGGAGGGTGGGAATGATCCAAAATATTGTGTGTGTCCACATGGTGTGTACACTATCATGGTGGGGTGTTGTTTGAACCAATATTTTGTACCCCGGGTGCTTCCGGCTACACGCACATGCGCTGACGACAATTAGTCAATGTTGTAGACAACACGGTCAATGGATTAGGGTTTCCCTGGAAAGCGAGCCTCGGATTGTGGGAATGACCCCAAATATCGTGTGTGTCCACATGGTCTGTACACTATCATGGTGGGGTGTTGTTTGAACCAATTTTGTACCCCCGGGTGCGTCCGGCTACACGCACATGCGCTGACGGCAATTTATTCAATGGATTAGGGTTTTCCTGGAAAGCGAGCCTTGGAGGGTGGGAATGACCCAAAAAAAATTGTGTGTCCACATGGTGTGTACACTATCATGGTGGGGTGTTTTTTGAACCAATTTTTTTACCCCCGGGTGCGTCCGGCTACACGCACATGCGCTGACGGCAATTAGTCAATGTTGTATACAACACGGTCAATGTATTAGGGTTTCCCTGGAAAGCGAGCCTCGGATTGTGGGAATGACCCCAAAAATCGTGTGTGTCCACATGGTGTGTACACTATCATGGTGGGGTGTTGTTTGAACCAATTTTGTACCCCCGGGTGCGTCCGGCTACACGCACATGCGCTGACGACAATTTGTCAATGGATTAGGGTTTCCCTGGAAAGCGAGCCTCGGAGGGTGGGAATGACCCAAAAATTTGTGTGTGTCCACATGGTGTGTACACTATCATGGTGGGGTGTTGTTTGAACCAATTTTTTACCCCGGGTGCGTCCGGCTACACGCACATGCACTGACGGCAATTTGTCAATGGATTAGGGTTTCCCCGGAAAGCGAGCCTCGGAGGGTGGGAATGACCCAAAAAATTGTGTGTGTCCACATGGTGTGTACACTATCATGGTGGGGTGTTGTTTGAACCAATTTTGTACCCCCGGGTGCGTCCGGCTACACGCACATGCGCTGACGGCAATTTGTCAATGGATTATGGTTTCCCTGGAAAGCGAGCCTCGGAGGGTGGGAATGACCCAAAAAATTGTGTGTGTCCACATGGTGTGTACACTATCATGGTGGGGTGTTGTTTGAACCAATTTTTTACCCCCGGGTGCGTCCGGCTACACGCACATGCGCTGACGGCCATTAGTCAATGTTGTAGACAACACGGTCAATGGATTAAGGTTTCCCTGGAAAGCGAGCCTCGGATTGTGGGAATGACCCCAAAAATCGTGTGTGTCCACATGGTGTGAACACTGTCATGGTGGGGTGTTGTTTGAACCAATTTTGTACCCCGGGGGCGTCGGGCTGCACGCACATGCGCTGATGGCAATTTGTCAATGGATTATGGTTTCCCTGGAAAGCATGCCTCGGAGGGTGGGAATGACCCAAAAAATTGTGTGTGTCCACATGGTGTGTACACTATCATGGTGGGGTGTTGTTTGAACCAATTTTGTACCCCCGGGTGTGTCGTGGTATCGTCACGGCATATGCCATAGGGTGGCTAATCGAAGGTGGTTCCTGAGAGATCTCACGGCGGTATCCGGAAGCGGGTATGGGCACGAGCGACACGGCGACGTACCCAGGTTCGAGGCCCTCCGATGGAGGTAAAACCTCTACTCCTGCTAGAGTGTATAAGATGATCACACAGTACAATGGTGCTCCTAGAGCTGTGTCCGGCTGCTCCTGGGAGGCTAAGGGAGACGATGGTCTCTCTCACAGGGCAGCGCTAAGGGTGGAATGAAGTGAGAACGATCGATCCCCTACACGAGAGGGGGTAGTGCGGCTTATATAGGCGCCGGCACTTTACATATAAGACCCTATAATTTACTGGCCGGCTTGGCCGGCTCCGGCTTCCGCTCCTTCCCGAGGCAGTGACGTCAGGAGCCGTTGAGGCGTAGTGGCCTGTCCCATCCGGCTGCCCAGGTCAGTGGTATGGAGAGGAGGTGTCCCTGTCGCCGTCAGCCACTGTAGCCAGTACGGATCGTCGTTAGCCATGATGGCCTATCCGGCGCGTGGCACTATTGCTCCACAGTGCCCCGCGCTTTACGGAAGATGAAGTCAGCGTGGACTTTGGGAACCCGGATCACCAACCTGGTTCCTTCCAGTGCAAGACTCGCCAGCCTCGAGTCGGTCTGAGGTACAGACCCCTAGTCGGATATGGCTTGTAGAAGCCGGCCCAGCCTACAACATTGGCGGCCGTAGCCGGGCCGACTAGGACCTAGAGCCGGCCGGCTTCGGACCAGCCGGCCACGGCGCCGGCCGGCTGCTCCTCGGCCGGCCTTTGCCGCGAGCCGGCCGGTGGCCAGCCGGCTGCTCCGCGTCCATTGCCCTACCCGGGGTCTTCCCCCGACATTAGCCCCCGAAGCCGGCAAGGTCCCGCATTTAGAAGGACCTAGGCAGGTTTTCCTGGCTTCTCGAATATACTTGGCGGCACTTGGAGGGGCCGACTGAGAATTTCCATTCAGCCGGCTGCGCCCTCATCCGGCTCGTTCTTGCCGGCTGCTTCTAGCCGGCTGCTATTTATACTTATACAGCTTTTGTTTTCTCGCAAGTTTCGATGGCGTCTCCGCCTTGCTGATGACTTTTGGTCCGAGTTGAACTTATTGTCCGGCTCCGGCTTGCGGCGCGCCGGAGTCTCCGCCGCCTCGGGTACTGCGCCCGACTTGACTGGTCTGACGCCTGGGCTCTGCCGCCGGTTCGTCTGGTCACATCAATATTCCCTCCGGATTTGGTGCGGTCGTGGGCGACGTGGTGTGGCGGTTTTCAGTAACGGTAGCGGTCGTGCGGGAAGTTAAGGCGCAGAAGATCCGGGCGACGTGGCCACGATCGCCACTTGGAGGCCAACCGCCCGCCGCGGTCGGCTATAAATGCCACCGGGGGGGTACCGAGGCGGCCACTTGCCCACTTCGTCTTCCTCGCGCTCCCGCTGTCCTCGTTCTCCTCTGCGTGCTTGAGCCCGTTGCTGCTCCGGCGAGCGTCTCCCGCTGGCGAACTCCGGCGAACGAATCTCCGCCGATCCGCCGCCGCTACACCGTCGAGCCGGCGCCACGGGGCCCCGTATTTCAACGGAGCGTCCTCAGCCGCCGTCGTCGCCGCCGCCGTCGCAAGGTTCTTCCTCGCCCTTTCGCCTTTCGTGGTCAACTTCTTCTTCTTCCTCGACGATGGCCTCCGCCAGCGGGTCATGGCGGGGCTCGTACATGCGGGAGGATGATATCGCGCGGCTGGTGCGCCTCCGCCGGATCCCGTCGTCGGTGGTTACGCGGGCGCCCGGTGAGGAGATGGAGCCCGTGCTGCAGCCTGGCGAGCGCGTCGTCTTCGGCGCGCACCTCGATCGCGGGTTGGGCCTGCCGGCCTCCACCTTCTTCCGGCAGTTCCTCGACAACTTCGGCCTGCAGCCGCACCATCTGCCGGCCAACGCCTGCGTCCTCCTCAGCTGCTATGTGGCGTTCATGGAGGCCTACGCCGGCTTGTGGCCGGATATCGACTTCTGGAGCCGGCTGTTCTACTTGAAGGCTCAAACTACTGAGGGCCGCCTGCGGGCTTGCGGCGCCGCCTCGATCTACACCCGGCCCGGTACGCCCTTCCCCAAGATTCCCACCGTTGACTCGGTGAAGAACCGCGGATGTCATTCTTCTACGTGCGCAACAAGGGCGAGCTCGTCGACCGGATCAACCTTCCGGAGTTCAACCCGGTTCCTCCAGTCGGTCGGATCAACTGGAGCTACAACGCCCGCACGGCGAATCCGGATGCTGAGGTGAATCAGCTCTGGGACTTCCTGGGGGCGGCCGTCGCGAACGGGCTGACCGCCGAGGACCTCCTCTGCACCATCGCCGAGCGCCGGGTGCTGCCGCTCCAGATGCGCACCCACAAGATCGGGCACATGTCCGGCCGGTTCGATCCGAACCGGACGTCCACGGCGCTGGTCTCCAAGGCCCAGGTCGCCCGCCGAGTGAACAACATCACCAAGGCGAACATGCCGGAGGAGTGGAGCTACGGGCGGGCGCCCCATGACAGGGACCACCCACCCGAGCTGGTAAGTTTGTATCTCCGCCGACTTCCGGCTTGCGGCTGCGAGGCCGACTTCTTTTTTCTTCTGCCGACTTCCGGCTTGTTGTTTGCTTATGTTCTGTTTTTTCTAGCTCTTCTCCCGCCAAAACGCCGAGGACGGCGACCCGGCGACGAGGAGATGGACGCCGGATCACGCCGATCCGGCAGACCAAGCCGGCGACCAGGCCGGCGACGACGACCTGCTGCAGGCGCCCGACGTAGGCGGCCAGGGGGAGCACAATCCGCCTCCTTCACCGGAGCAGCAGGAGGACGAGGAGCCGGCGACGTCCACCACGGGGCCAATCCCCGCCGTGCCCCTGCGCGCGAAGCCGCCAAGCACCACGGCGACTTCGGCGCCCAAGGGGAAGAAGCGAGCCGTTGACCTCCGCTCTACTGCCGCCTGCGAGGCGGAGGCGAAGAGGCTCCGCCGGCTGCGGTCGAAGGGGGTTCCGGAGCAGGCCGGGTGAGTTCTCTTTTCTCTTTTGTTTGATTCCTTTTCTTTCCTTATTTTTTTATGCTTATCGTTTCCTTATTTGTTCGGCTAGGGCTCCCATCAAGTTTGCCCAGGGCGGCGGCTCCCGGCAGATTCCGCGCGTTGTGTCGCCGCTTCCTCGACAAAGGAGGGAGTCGACGCCGCAGCCTCCACCGCGCGCGCCTACGCCGACGCCGCCTGCGGGTACTCCGCCTCCCGCAGGGGCGCCTTCCTTCGCCGTGCCGCTGGCCTCAGCGCCTGATCGCGGCACGCGGGCCGAGCCGACGCGCCAGGCGACGCTGGACGACATGTTCCCGAGCCGGACTCGTCTTCTGGGCCCAGCTGCGGTTGCCGGCCTAGGCATGCCGCCTTCGGCCGGAGCCGGAGCCGGCAGCTCTGCGCCGCCCGCGACCGGAACCGGAGCCGGCAGGGCCGCGCCGCCCACGATCGGAGCCGGAACCAGGCCGAGCGTGGTGGTGCTGGATGAGAGCCCGGAGGGGGCACCTCAGGCGCCGGAGATGGCTGCGCCGACTGGACCCTCTGCTTCGCCCAGAGCGCCGCCACCGCCGGGGCCAACGACAGGGGAGCCGGCCAGGCAGGAGCAGTCAAGGGATGAGCCGGCGCGCACGGAGGGCGCCGACTCGCGCGCGCTGGTGAGGACGGAAGCTCCATCGGCGCCGCAGCAGGGCCTGCACGTGGCCAAGGGCGCACTGCTCCTGCATGTGCCGTCCGCCTCCGACTCCAGCCTTGGCTCGGCTGGCACTATGGAGCAGGCGTGGCTCCGTGCCGACTCCTATGAGGTGACCAGCCGGGAGGGGAACCCCGGCCAAGCATCGGTGGAGATGTTCTTCTCCGACTCGCAGGCCAACCTCAAGGCCAGGGCTGCCGAGGCCGTGGCCAACCTCGCCAAGGTGGAGGAAGCCAGCAAGGTAAGCTTCATCTGTTTTTTGATTTGACTATCATCCTTGTAGCCCTCCGAGGCATGGGCCGGCTGCTTGGAGCCGGTCCGGGTTTCGCCTAGCATACCGATTTTTCTTTTTTCCTTAGGCTGTGGCGGATCGGCGCACCAATCTGTACAACCGCGCCGTGACCCACTACCACAAGGCCAAGCTGGACCGGGCCGGCTTGGCTCGTGAGCTGGAGGCCGTCAAGGGTAAGATCTTGCTTGTTCCGGCTCGATGTCTTCTTTTTAGTTTTCGTTGGCTGACGTTTCTTGCCGGCTGCCTCGCAGTTGAGGCCGCCAAGGTCCCGCGGCTGGAGGCGGATCTTCGGGCTGCCCGCGACCAGTGCGCCCTCAGCGAGGAGGCGGGCCGATCTGCAGCCGCCAAGCTCAAGGTGGCTGAGGGGGAGTTGACGCGGCTGCGCGCGCTGGAGCGGAACCATCTCACTGAGCTCGCCTCCCTTAGGACGGCGGAGAAGGAGAAGGTGGATGATCTGAGCCGGCGGCTAACCGAGGTGGAGAAGCAGCGGCTTGCGCTTCAGGAGGAGGTCACCACCAAGTCCACGGAGCTGACCGCTACTGCTAAGCGCTGGACGGAGGAGATTGGCGCGCTTGATCGCGGCTTGTCGGGTGAGTGTCTATGTTTCCTTCCCCTTTACCGGCTTTCGGCTGTCGGCTGCCGGCCTAGGTTGGTGGCCGGCGGCAGAAACTTTTCTTTTTCGCTATCTCCATCTTCGGGCTGGGGGAAGTCGGTTCTTGCCGGCTGCCGCCAGACTTTTTCTTTTATTCTTCGAAATCCCCATCTTCGGGCTGGGGGTAGTCGGTTCGTGCCGGCTGCCGCCAGTCTTACTTTAGAGCTTCGGAATCTCCATCTTCGGGCTGGGGGGAGTCGGCCCGTGCCGGCTGCCGCCAGGTTTTTTCTTTTATCCTTCGAAATCTCCATCTTCGGGCTGGGGGCAGTCGGTTCTTGCCGGCTACCGCCAGGCTTTTTCTTTTATCCTTCGAAATCTCCATCTTCGGGCTGAGGCGGTCGGTTCTTGCCGGCTGCCGCCGATCTTACTTTAGAGCTTCGGAATCTCCATCTTCGGGCTGAGGGCGGTCGGTTCGTGCCGCTGCCGCCGAGCTTTTTCTTTATCCTTCGAAATCTCCATCTTCGGGTCGGGGCGATCGGTTCTTGCCGGCGCCGCCAGTCTTACTTTAGAGCTTCGGAATCTCCATCTTCGGGCTGGGGGCAGTCGGTTCGTGCCGGCTGCCGCCAGGCTTTTTCTTTTATCCTTCGAAATCTCCATCTTCGGGCTGGGGGCGGTCGGTTCTTGCCGGCTGCCGCCAGTCTTACTTTAGAGCTTCGGAAATTTGCATTTTTCAGCTTATTTCGGCTTTGGTGGCTTCTGATATGCTTTTTCTTGCAGCGGCCTTCCCGGAAACGCAGGATGCGGCCTTGGCAGTCGTTGGCGTTGCGCGCGAGTCCAGGAGGCGGACGACTGGCGAGGGCAGCTCGGAGTACTTTAGCATGGAGGATTACATGGCGTCCATGTCTGCCCGCGTCGAGCCCATCACCAAGCTCGGCTGGGAGCTCCGGAAGGCGGCTGAGGAGCTGGTCCCGATGCTGTGGCCCGCGGAGGCGGTGCCGCAAGATATCTCCGGCCTCACCTCTCTGATGGAGCGGGCGCCGGATCGCTTCCTCGACTGGAAGGAGTCTGCCACGCGCGCTGGTGCCGACATGGCGCTATCCTTTGTCCTCTCCTGGTACAACGAGGTGGACCTGCAGCAGCTCGAGTACCGGCGAGCCGACGTGGAGGACAAGCTCCCGGCCGAACTCAAGGCCGCCCGGCTTGCCCGAGCCAGCGCCATCGCCGACTTCGTCGACAAAAGCCTCTTCGTCGCGGACCCGAACCCTCAGTCTGATGAGGAGTACGAGATGGAGGATGAGGAGGCGGAAGACGCGCCCGGCGACGATCCGGCAGCCGGTGCCTCCGATGCTCCTCCAGCTGGCCCTTGATTTACCTGTCTTTCAGTTATTGCTTTTGCCAAGACAATTTATTAAATCCCCGGGATGCCGGGTGCATATGTAAGACAATATTATTATCATTTTATTAAGGCACACTTTAATGTGTTTGTTAATCATTTGCGTGCCGAGTTGCTTTCTTTCGGCTTGTTCGCTTTTTCCTATCCGCCCCACTCTTTGGCTGTGCTCTTGCCGGTCGTACGTCCGACTTGCGATCCGTCGCCGGATCAAGAGCGGGCCGCTGAGGAGGCCGACGAGTACTTCGGTCGAACGAGCTGAATTCGGCAATCCGGCACTTTTATGAAAAGTTGCAAGTCAACTCGCTTTTACTCTTTCCCTTGGTCGTTTTTCGCGTGCCGGCTCCCTAGGCCTTACTCCCGCCGGCCGGACGGCCGGGTTGCGGTCCGTAGGCTGGATCGGAAGCCGGCTGTCGGAAACCGGATCACGTTACTGAGCCGGCCGCGTGAGAGGGTTCAAGCCAATTGGCGAAACGAAGTAGAGTACGCGAAAAACTTGTTGGAGACGGCGCTCTTGGCGCATGCTTTTCATAACTTACAAAAGGGGTACAAGGGATACATACATTCCTGCTCTCAAGTATAAAATGGTCGAAGCAACTTGACATTCCAAGGACGTTTAGTCTCTTCGTCAGTTTTGCTTGCCTTGTTCTTTTTGGCCTCTTGGGCATCTATGAGATAGTAGGAGTCATTGCCTACTGCCTTGCTCACGATGAAGGGACCTTCCCATGGGGATGCTAGTTTATGTCTGTCCGGCTGTCCGTTGGATCAGCCGGAGCACTAGGTCTCCTTCTCGGAATGCTAAGGTCTTGACCTTCCGGCTGTGGTAGCGACGGAGGCTTTGCTGGTATACGGTAGACCTGGACTCGGCCATTAGCCGGACCTCTTCAACCAGGTCAACTCCATCTTCGCGAGCTTCTTTGGCTTCGGCTTCTGTGTAGAGCTTGATCCTTGGCGCGTCGTGCTCGATATCAGTCGGCAGGACGGCTTCGGCCCCGTATACGAGGAAGAAGGGTGTGAAGCCGACCGAGCGGTTTGGCGTCGTGCGCAGGCTCCACAGCACGCTGGGCAGCTCTTCAATCCAGCAGCCTGCTGAGCGCTCATGCGGCTCCACCAGCCGGGGACGGATGCCGGCTAGGATCAAGCCATTTGCCTTCTCCACTTGGCCGTTGGTCTCCGGGTGCGCCACGGATGATAAGTCCATCCGGATCCCCATCTCCCCGCAGTAGCGTTTGAAAACGCCTTCAGCGAAGTTGCTGCCATTGTCGGTGATGATGCTATGCGGGTAGCCATATCTTACGATTATCTCTTTGAGGAATGTGACGGCTGTGGAGCCGTCCAGCTTTTTGATTGGCTTGGCTTCTATCCACTTAGTGAATTTGTCAATCATCACCAAGAGATGAGTCATGCCGCCTCGGGCTGTTTTGAATGGGCCCACCATATCCAAGCCCCATACGGCAAATGGCCAGGTAATGGGGATGGTCTTCAAGGCGGAAGCCGGCGTGTGCCTTTGCTTGGCAAAGCGTTGGCAGCCGTTGCACTTCTTCACCGGCTCTTCGCGTCTCCGAGCGCGGTCGGCCGGTAAAAACCGTGCCGGAAGGCTTTGGCCACTATGGCTCGGAGGAGGCGTGGTGGCCGCACTCACCCCGATGGATTTCCCGTAGGAGTTCAATCCCTTCGGCCGGCTCGACGCACCGCTAGAGCACCCCACTTACGCTGCGTTTGTACAGCTGGTGGTTGATGATTGTGTAGGCCTTGGCCCTTCTCTCAATCTGCCCGGCCCGGACTCCGTCATCGGGCAGCACACCGTCGGTGAGGTAGGAGAGGAATTCTTGTGCCCATGAAGGTACGCATCTTATCTCGAATACGCTGACCAACGGGGCCTCTCGCGTGGGAGCTTCCGGCTTCGACCGCATGGTCGCCGGGTTCGGCTTGCGAGCCGGCGGGTTCGGCTTGCTAGCCCCCGAGTTTGGCGATGAAGCCCCGGGTTGGACCGAGAAGTCCCCGGGTTCGGCATGGTAGCCGGCGGGTTCGGCTTGCTAGCCCCCGACTTGGGCGATGAAGCCCCCGGGTTTGGCCGAGCAGCCCCGGGTCGGCCGGCACGAATATTGAATCCGAATCCGGTGACGGTATGATGGACGGCTTCTTGATAACCGCCAAGGCGATGCCCGGCGGAATGGCTTGCCGGGTTGAGCCAATCTTGGACAAGGCGTCAGCCGCCTCGTTGTTTGCTCGTGGCACATGGTGGAATTCGCAGCCGTTGAAGAAGCCGGATAGCTGCTGGACATGGAAGCGGTATGAGGCCATGTTGGCGTCCTTCGCGTCCCAGTCGCCAGATGCTTGCTGTATGACCAAGTCGGAGTCGTCGAAGCATAGTATGCGACGCACGCCAATCTCCTTGGCCAGCTTCAGCCCATGAATGAGCGCTTCATACTCCGCCACATTGTTGGATGCGGCGAAGTGGATCTGCAGGACGTAGTCCGGTCGGTCTCCCTTGGGAGAGGTGATGACGATGCCGGCTCCCAAGCCGTTGCGCATCTTCGAGCCGTCAAAGTGCATCTTCCAATGTGTGGAATCCGGCACAGGCGGCAGATATTGCATCTCAGCCCAGTCGACGAAGAAGTCCGCGAGGATCCGCGACTTGATGGCTGTGCGTGGCTCGTAGAGGATGGTGTGGGCGGCTAGCTCCGGGGCCCACTTGGCAACCCGGCCGTTGGCATCCTTGCTGCCGATGATTTCCGCCAAGGGCGCCGTGGCAATCACCCCGATGGGGTGCTCTTGGAAGTAGTGCTTGAGCTTCTTGGCCGCCATGTAGACGCCGTAGGTGACCTTCTGGTAGTGGGGGTAGTTTTGCTTCGACTGGGAGAGCACTTCGCTAAGGTAATAGACTGGGCGCTGAGCCAGCTGCTCCCTGTTGTCGGCTTCTTTGCGCTCCACCACTAGGACAACGCTAACCACTCGGTTGGTGGCTGCGATGTACAACAGCATCGGCTCCATTGAACCCGGCGTTGCAAAGATTGGCGCGGTTGAGAGCACGCGCTTTAGGTCACGGAAGGCTTCATCCGCCTGCGGTGACCAGACGAACTTGTCCGCCTTCTTCATCAATTGATACAGAGGCAGTGCCTTCTCCCCCAGCCGGCTGACGAAGCGGCTCAAGGAAGCCAGGCAGCCAGCGAACTTCTGGACGTCCTTGAGGCACTTAGGCAGTTCCATCTTCTCCAGGGCACTGATCTTCTCCGTGTTGGCTTCGATCCCTCGCTGAGAGACGAGGTAGCCAAGGAGCTGGCCAGCCGGCACGCCGAATGTGCACTTGGCCGGGTTGAGCTTCATCCGAAATCTTCTCAGATTGGTGAAGGTTTCTCTCAGGTCATCAAGGAGGGTAGTCGTCTCCTTGGTCTTTACAACGACATCATCCACATATGCGTGAACGTTTCTGCGATTTGATCCTGCAAGCATTTTTGCAAGCACCTTTGGTAGGTGGCGCCTGCATTTTTCAAGCCGAACGGCATAGTCGTGTAGCGATAAGCCCCGTACGGGGTAATGAACGAAGTCTTTATTTGATCAGCCGGATTCAAAGGAATCGGTGGTAGCCCGAATAGGCATCTAGGAAAGACAACGGTTCACGGCCGGCGATCGAGTCTATAACTTGATCTATGCGCGGCGGGGGAAGGGGTCCTTCGGGCACGCCTTGTTGAGGCTGGTGTAGTCGATACACATGCGCCAGGAGCCGTTCTTCTTCAAAACCAGGACCGGGTTTGCCAACCAGTCCGGGTGCAGCACTTCCATGATGAAGCCGGCTGCCAGCAGCCGGGCAATTTCTTCACCGATGGCCTTCCTTCGTTCTTCGGCGAAGCGCCTGAGAGGCTGCTTCACCGGCTTGGCTTCAGGCCGGACGTGGAGGTGGTGCTCGGCCAACTCCCTCGGCACACCCGGCATGTCTCTTGGAGTCCATGCGAAGATGTCCCGATTCTCACGGAGGAAGGCTGGTGAGCTCGCTTTCCTATTTCTTGCTCAAGCCGGCACCGATGGTGACGTACTTGTCCGGCTGCGCCGGGTCCAGCGAGATCTTCTTGGTGTTGTCGGCCGGCTGGAAGTGAGTCGTCCCAGCCGGGTTGCTCGCAGCCGGCATGCCCGTCTCGCGCGGCCTTGGCGAGGGCGACGGCGTCGTGGATGAGCTGCTTCTCGGCCGCGATGACCAGCGTCCGGGCCATCTTGGAGCTCGCGTGGCGCAGTCCATGGAGCGGCGGTAGTCGCCGGCTACGGTGATGACCCCTTTGGGCCGGGCAGCTTCATCTTCGGGTACCCATAGTGGGGCACCGCCATGAACTTGGTCGGGGCCGGCCTGCCCAGGAGCGCGTGGTAGGGACTCACGAGGTCCACCACCTCGAACTCGATTCTCTCGGTGCGGAAGTGATCCGGCTTCCCGAACATCACCTCCGGCCGTGATCCGGCCAATCGGCCGGCAGCAGTGGCCGGGCACGATGCCATGGAAGACGGTGGGGGTGGGGCGCAACTCGGCCTCCTGGATGCCCGGCTTGCGGGCGGTGTCGCGGTAGAGGATGTTGATGCTCGCTGCCGCCATCGATGAGGACGCGCGAAAAACGCACGCTGCGCCGGGTTGTGCCGATGGTGGGGTCGAGGACCATGGCGTAGCTGCCCGGCTTCGGCAGGACAGCCGGTGTGTCGCGGCGATCAAAGGTGATGGCCTGCTCTGACCAGTTTAGGTACTGGGGGACCGGCGGTATGACCGCGTTGACCTCGAGGGAACGGCTCTGCTGGCTCGTCTTGTCCTTGGGCTCGGAGGTGAAGATGATGTAGGTAGCATCTTCGGCCAAGTAGCGGCCATGTTGCACTTGGTTAGCCTCGTGGTGCTCGAGGTTGGCGTTCTCTGCGCCGCCTTGACCACCCGGCCCGCCGGCTGGAGGAGGCGGGGGTGGGGGCGGGAGGGGTTCACCGCTTGTCAGCCGCTTCATGAAGTGGAAGTCGCGGGTGGTGTGGTTGGAGGGGTTCTTGCCGCTGTGGTACTTGCACGGCGAGTCGAGCATCTGCTCGAAGGTGTACTTCGGCTTCCATTGCCGGTCTGTTTGCTTCTGGCGGCGGCTGCCGCCTGCCGCGTTGTCTGCCACGGCGGCCACGTGGGCGGAGCCGTACCGGCGGTCCGGCTGGTCGCTGTGACGCTTGCCGCGGTAGTTGTCCCGCCGGCTGCCGTGCGAGCCGCCTTCGGCTGGCTTGTGCTCAGCCGGCTTGTTGTTGTCCCGTCTTGCTGGGGCCGGTGAAATGTCAGCCGGCGCCTTGCCGGCTTCCTCAGCCAGCGCGTATTTGTCGGCGATGGCCATCAAGGCGGCCATCGACTTGGGGTCGCTGCGGCGTAGCTTGTGCCACAGCATGGTGTTGGGCCGGCAGCCTCCCATGAAGAAGCTGATGGCTTGGATCTCATGCACACCCTCGCAGGAGTTGCGCATCTCGCACCAGCGCGTCAGGTATGCGCGGTCCGTCTCGTCCGGGCCTTGCTTGCACATCTCAAGCTGTTGAGGGCGACCCGGCCGGCGATAGGTGCCGGTGAAGTTGCTGATGAAGGCCTCCTGGAAGTCCAGCCAGCCGTTGATGCTGCCGGCTGGCAGTGTTGTTGAGCCAGGTGCGGGCGGAGCCGACTAGCATCAGGGGAGAATAGCGTACCGCCCGGCGCTTGTTGCCCCGGGCGATGCCGACTGCGGTGGAGTAGTCCAGCAGCCAGTCCTCCGGCTTGGCGGTGCCGTCGTACTTGGGGGTGTCGCGCGGGAGCTGGAAGCCGTCGATCATGGGCTCGTTGGCGATGCGGGGCCCGAAGCACTTGGGGCCGGCTGGATCCTCTTCTTCCGCAATGCGGGATTCGACCAGCCGGTCGAGGCGATCTCGGGCGTCCGCCGGCTCGATGCGCGGGCCCAGCCGGGTGTGGGCCGGCTGGCGAGCGCCGCTGGCTCTCGGAGCCGGCCGGTGTGGGCGTCGAGGCTCGGAGTCTTGCTCCCGGTTCCGGCTTGATGGGGCCCGGCTGCGGCTGCTGCCGCCGCTCGGCCGGTGGCTCGGCCGGCTTGAGCTCGCGTGCGTGGCGCGGGAGTCGTTGCGCCGGCTTGGCGCTGGGGAGGTGGATTCGGCCGTGTCCCTGGCGTTGCCTGCGGCACCACGAGCGTGAGAAGCTCTAGGGGCTTGGGCGTACCTGGGGTCTTTCGACTGCCTGTTGGCAGCCTTCACCAACTCAGTCACCCGCGTGGTCTGGCGGCGTAACTCTTCGCCTTCGAGGCGGTGTAGCTCCTCTGCGGCGGCTTCGGCCGCGAGCATGTTCTTGTCGGGGGTGTTGTAGATGGGCAGCTCCATTGATGGAGCCGGCGCGTCGGCGCCGTCGCGGTCGATCTCGGTGCCTAAGTCGCGGCCTCTGCGGCGGATCTGGCCGGCTCGGCTGGGGTTGTCGCCGCCTGGGGTGAGGCCGTGGGCGCGGTTGTACTCGCGCTGGGTGATGTCCCACTGGCGCTTAGCAGCCGCCAGCTCCTCGGTCCACTTGAGGAGGAGCACGCGGTGCGCCTCCAGGTCTGCCTCGACGGCGGCGGCGTCGGCGCCTGCGCCGGTGGTGAGCGGAGTGCTCAGCTTTGTCCGGACTTGCTCCAGCCGGGATGGTGGTGGTGGCGGCTTTGCGCCTGATGCGGATGCGTGCCCGCCGACGTCGCGCTCCAGGTCGGGGCCGCGGACGCGCGTGGATTTGGAGGGGAGTTCCTCGCCAGCCATCATGACTTGCACGACGGCGGGGCTGGCGGGAGCGCTGCTGCCGGCTCGCGGAGGAGGGCTAGCGCAGCGCAGCACCTGCCGCGGGTAGCGCGGCGGTGCGACGGTGGCGATGTAGACGTCGAAACCGCCGAAGGAGACGACGCTGCCGCCGGCTGGGAAGGGCCGGTCGGCGAAGCAGCCAGCGTTGTCGCTGACGCAGTCGAGGGAGCCGAATCTCCAGATCAAGCCTGAAGCGACTCGCTCGCCGGTGGTGATGGTGAGGCCCGTCCGGATGAAGACACCGGCCGAGGATGCTGAAGGCCCCACGGTGGGTGCCAAATGTCGTGGTATCGTCACGGCATATGCCATAGGGTGGCTAATCGAAGGTGGTTCCTGAGAGATCTCACGGCGGTATCCGGAAGCGGGTATGGGCACGAGCGACACGGCGACGTACCCAGGTTCGAGGCCCTCAGATGGAGGTAAAACCTGTACTCCTGCTAGAGTGTATAAGATGATCACACAGTACAATGGTGCTCCTAGAGCTGTGTCCGGCTGCTCCTGGGAGGCTAAGGGAGACGATGGTCTCTCTCACAGGGCAGCGCTAAGGGTGGAATGAAGTGAGAACGATCGATCCCCTACACGAGAGGGGGTAGTGCGGCTTATATAGGCGCCGGCACTTTACATATAAGACCCTATAATTTACTGGCCGGCTTGGCCGGCTACGGCTTCCGCTCCTTCCCGAGGCAGTGACGTCAGGAGCCGTTGAGGCGTAGTGGCCTGTCCCATCCGGCTGCCCAGGTCAGCGGTATGGAGAGGAGGTGTCCCTATCGCCGTCAGCCACTGTAGCCAGTACGGATCGTCGTTAGCCATGATGGCCTGTCCGGCGCGTGGCACTATTGCTCCACAGTGCCCCGCGCCTTACGGAAGATGAAGTCAGCGTGGACTTTGGGAACCCGGATCACCAACCTGGTTCCTTCCAGTGCAAGACTCGCCAGCCTCGAGTCGGTCTGAGGTACAGACCCCTAGTCGGATATGGCTTGTAGAAGCCGGCCCAGCTACAGCATTGGCGGCCGTAGCCAGGCCGACTAGGACCTAGAGCCAGCCGGCTTCCGGACCAGCCGGCCACGGCGCCAGCCGGCTGCTCCTCAGCCGGCCTTTGCCGCGAGCCGGCCAGTGGCCAGCCGGCTGCTCCGCGTCCATTGCCCTACCCGGGGTCTTCCCCCCGACAGGGAGCGTCCGGCTATACGCACATGCGCTGACGGCAATTTGTCAATGGATTAGGGTTTCCCTGGAAAGCGAGCCTCGGAGGCACTACAAGAAAACCCCTCCCACAACAACACATACTTAGCAACGAACTAAATATTAGTTGCAAATTTTTATTCTAGATACACATGTATATGTCGCAGCCTATGTCCGTTGTCCAATACTATCAGTTATGGGCCTAGCCCATTAAGACTGTGTATAATCTTCTTTTAACCCCACCATTGTGCAGAACATGCCCACAAACGCACGCACCTCGTCTCCCCTAACCTAGCCGCCTCCCTCATCTTCCATAGGCGTCGCTAGGCCATTGGCGTCTTGGCGAGCACGCACTCTCTCGCCGGTGTAGCACCTGACGGCGTGATATCTCCTATTCCTAGGAAGATGAGCGAGGGCATCTAGAAGGGCTTATTTAATCATAGCTATGCGTTCGTGCCAGGAGATCACATAGGAGCATAGATGGATTTGTACAGTTCTGATCTGAAATTTCCTTTCTAAGTTTTCTCTATCCAACCTAATTACCCATCTTTCTCATAATATGGCGTTGACAGGAAGCACGATCGTTTCCGCAGCAACAACTTTTCGGCGAGGTGATTGCAGTCAACAAAGCCACCACCTACCTTTGAGCCTCCGCTCTTCCTCTATAGATGATTCATTTTTTTATTGTGCATCTTTCCTAGTATTTGATGATTATCCCCAATTAGCCTGTCGTAATTGTATTTTCTTACTAATTTTGTGTGTCTAAAGATAATCTGCATAATTGATTCATTCATTTTCCAGAACGTGTGTATACTAATTAGCTGTTTAACTCACTCCATGACAGCAGATGTTATTCTCGGCGATTTGGATAGACAGGGTCGGCCTGGCTAGGGGCATGTCAAAGGACAGAGGTTCGATTTATCCAGTTTTTCCTTTTTTCCATGACAGGCCTCGTTTCATCCTCAGTATTTTTTTACTCGTAAAATTACAGGATTCCTAATCATATACTTTGGCTCTGTAGTTTCAGTCGCATAGCAGAGACGAGAGAGACAGAGAGCGCATCAGGAGGAGGTGCGGAATTGACGAGAGAACAGACAGCGATCATTAACAGGTGTGGTACTAACCAAATTCTAGTTGGCCACGAATCATTACCACGTAGCACACCAGTCTATTTCTTTATCCAGATTTCAGTTTGCATATCAATCTAGCTATGTGGTAACCACAATGATTTGTAGGTCTGGTGAGCTATTTCAAGTGCGCAGATAGCAAATATATCTTGCCTGCTGACTTAGCTTTGGCATGCCACCAAAACGAGTATACCCCATTTTTTTTGTTAAGCGACTACTTCATACATGGTAAAATTTGTTATTACGATTGCGCACTACTATTTTCCACTAAGATACTTAAAACGAAATTTTGTTTTTGCAGGTCCCATGGATCAACAAGGCTTACTATATTCGGATATAGGATTTGAACATGCTAGGAAAAATATTAGAATGGATATATAGAGGACTTGTTAGAATATTATATGTTGATGCAAGATTGTAAATTCTCTACTCTTTAGACAACTTTCATGTACTGGATGGTGGTTCCGTGAATAAATATTGAGTTCTTGGTCATAGAATACTTTCATATACTACCAGCTTTGTGTGTTTCGTATATCTTATATATACTATGTTTCCTCGCCGAGAAAAATATACCATCTTCAAAAGCGATCAAAGCACAAAGCATCTACGCCACAAATATAAATATTTCTAAAATAGGAATTTCAGTTTGTGTGGGATTTCTCTACCAACGCATACAACTATTGGTCGAAATCCGTAGCTATTTTGCAACGCTATTCCTACTGGTTACCAACGGATCTATATGCGTTGCATTATACTCTTGCAACGCCCAAAAACGCAACGCATTTTTATCCGTTGGTAAAAGAACTAGCAACGCCAAGATGGATATTTAGATACGGATAAATGCGTTGCTGTAGGAGGGGTTCTCTTGTAGTGAGGGTGGGAATGACCCAAAAAATTCTGTGTGTCCACATGGTGTGTACACTATCATGGTGGGGTGTTGTTTGAACCAAATTTTTTACCCCCGGGTGCGTCCGGCTACACGCACATACGCTGACGGCAATTAGTCAATGTTGTAGACAACACGGTCAATGGATTAGGGTTTCCCTGGAAAGCGAGCCTCGGATTGTGGAAATGACCCCAAAAATCGTGTGTGTCCACATGGTGTGTACACTATCATGGTGGGGTGTTGTTTGAACCAATTTTTTGCCCCCCGTGTGCGTCCGGCTACACGCACATGCGCTGACGGCAATTACTCAATGTTGTAGACAACACGGTCAATGGATTAGGGTTTCCCTGGAAAGCGAGCCTCGGATTGTGGGAATGACCCCAAAAATCGTGTGTGTCCACATGGTGTGTACACTATCATGGTGGGGTGTTGTTTGAAACAATTTCGTACCCCCGGGTGCGTCCGACTACACGCACACGCGCTGACGGCAATTTGTTAATGGATTAGGGTTTCTCTCGAAAGCGAGCCTCGGAGGGTGGGAATGATCCAAAATATTGTGTGTGTCCACATGGTGTGTACACTATCATGGTGGGGTGTTGTTTGAACCAATATTTTATCCCCGGGTGCGTCCGGCTACACGCACATGCGCTGACGACAATTAGTCAATGTTGTAGACAACACGGTCAATGGATTAGGGTTTCCCTGGAAAGCGAGCCTCGGATTGTGGGAATGACCCCAAAAATCGTGTGTGTCCACATGGTCTGTACACTATCATGGTGGGGTGTTGTTTGAACCAATTTTGTACCCCGGGTGCGTCCGGTTACACGCACATGTGCTGACGGCAATTTTTCAATGGATTAGGGTTTCCCTGGAAAGCGAGCCTTGGACGGTGGAAATGACCCAAAAAAATTGTGTGTCCACATGGTGTGTACACTATCATGGTGGGGTGTTTTTTGAACCAATTTTTTTACCCCCGGGTGCGTCCGGCTACACGCACATGCGCTGACGGCAATTAGTCAATGTTGTATACAACACGGTCAATGGATTAGGGTTTCCCTGGAAAGCGAGCCTCGGATTGTGGGAATGACCCCAAAAATCGTGTGTGTCCACACGCTGTGTACACTATCATGGTGGGTGTTGTTTGAACCAATTTTGTACCCCGGGTGCGTCCGGCTACACGCACATGCGCTGACGGCAATTTGTCAATGGATTAGGGTTTCCCTGGAAAGCGAGCCTCGAAGGGTGGGAATGACCCAAAAATTGTGTGTGTCCACATGGTGTGTACACTATCATGGTGGGGTGTTGTTTGAACCAATTTTTTACCCCCGGGTGCGTCCGGCTACACGCACATGCGCTGACGGCAATTTGTCAATGGATTAGGGTTTCCCTGGAAAGTGAGCCTCGGAGGGTGGGAATGACCCAAAAAATTGTGTGTGTCCACATGGTGTGCACACTATCATGGTGGGGTGTTGTTTGAACCAATTTTGTACCCCCGGGTGCGTCCGGCTACACGCACATGCGCTGACGGCAATTTGTCAATGGATTATGGTTTCCCTGGAAAGCGAGCCTCGGAGGGTGGAAATGACCCAAAAAATTGTGTGTGTCCACATGGTGTTTACACTATCATGGTGGGGTGTTGTTTGAACCAATTTTGTACCCCCGGGTGCGTCCGACTACACGCACATGCGCTGACGGCAATTTGTCAATGGATTAGGGTTTCCCTGGAAAGCAAGCCTCGGAGGGTGGGAATGATCCAAAATATTGTGTGTGTCCACATGGTGTGTACACTATCATGGTGGGGTGTTGTTTGAACCAATATTTTGTACCCCCGGGTGCTTCCGGCTACACGCACATGCGCTGACGACAATTAGTCAATGTTGTATACAAAACGGTCAATGGATTAGGGTTTCCCTGGAAAGCGAGCCTCGGATTGTGGGAATGACCCCAAAAATCGTGTGTTTCCACATGGTGTGTACACTATCATGTTGGGGTGTTGTTTGAACCAATTTTGTACCCCCGGGTGCGTCGGGCTACACGCACATGCGCTGCCGGCAATTTGTCAATGGATTAGGGTTTCCCTGGAAAGCGAGCCTTGGAGGGTGGGAATGACCCAAAAAAAAATGTGTGTCCACATGGTGTGTACACTATCATGGTGGGGTGTTTTTTGAACCAATTTTTTACCCCCGGGTGCGTCCGGCTACACGCACATGCGCTGATGGCAATTAGTCAATGTTGTATACAAAACGGTCAATGGATTAGGGTTTCCCTAGAAAGCGAGCCTCGGATTGTGGGATGACCCCAAAAATCGTGTGTTTCCACATGGTGTGTACACTATCATGTTGGGGTGTTGTTTGAACCAATTTTGTACCCCCGGGTGCGTCGGGCTACACGCACATGCGATGATGGCAATTTGTCAATGGATTAGGGTTTCCCTGGAAAGCAAGCCTCGGAGGGTGGGAATGACCCAAAAAATTGTGTGTGTCCACATGGTGTGTATACTATCATGGTGGGGTGTTGTTTGAACAAATTTTGTACCCCCGGGTGCGTCCGGCTAAACGCACATGCGCTGACGGCAACTAGTCAATGTTGTAGACATCACGGTCAATGGATTAGGGTTTCCCCGGAAAGCGAGCCTTGGATTGTGGGAATGACCCCAAAAATCGTGTGTGTCCACATGGTGTGTACACTATCATGGTGGGGTGTTGTTTGAACCAATTTTGTACCCCCGGGTGCGTTCGGCTACACGCACATGCGCTAACGGCAATTTGTCAATGTATTAGGGTTTCCCTGAAAAGCGAGCCTCGGAGGGTGGGAATGACGCAAAAAATTGTGTGTGTCCACATGGTGTGTACACTGTCATGGTGGGGTGTTGTTTGAACCAATTTTGTACCCCCGGGTGCGTCCGGCTATACGCACATGCGCTGACGGCAATTTGTCAATGGATTAGGGTTTCCCTGGAAAGCGAGCCTCGGAGGGTGGGAATGACCCAAAAAAAAATTGTGTGTCCACATGGTGTGTACAATATTATGGTGGGGTGTTGTTTGAACCAATTTTTTACCCCCGGGTGCGTCCGGCTACACGCACATGCGCTGACGGCAATTAGTCAATGTTGTAGACAACACGGTCAATGGATTAGGGTTTCCCTGGAAAGCGAGCCTCGGATTGTGGGAATGACCCCAAAAATCGTGTGTGTCCACATGGTGTGTATACTATCATGGTGGGGTGTTGTTTGAACCAATTTTTTGCCCCCCGTGTGCGTCCGGCTACACGCACATGCGCTGACGGCAATTACTCAATGTTGTAGACAACACGGTCAATGGATTAGGGTTTCCCTGGAAAGCGAGCCTCGGATTGTAGGAATGACCCCAAAAAATCGTGTGTGTCCACATGGTGTGTACACTATCATGGTGGGGTGTTGTTTGAAACAATTTTGTACCCCCGGGTGCGTCCGACTACACGCACATGCACTGACGGCAATTTGTCAATGGATTAGGGTTTCCCTCGAAAGTGAGCCTCGGAGGGTGGGAATGATCCAAAATATTGTGTGTGTCCACATGGTGTGTACACTATCATGGTGGGGTGTTGTTTGAACCAATATTTTGTACCCCCGGGTGCGTCCGGCTACACGCACATGCGCTGACGACAATTAGTCAATGTTGTAGACAACACGGTCAATGGATTAGGGTTTCCCTGGAAAGCGAGCCTCGGATTGTGGGAATGACCCCAAAAATCGTGTGTGTCCACATGGTCTGTACACTATCATGGTGGGGTGTTGTTTGAACCAATTTTGTACCCCCGGGTGCGTCCGGCTAGACGCACATGCGCTGACGGCAATTTGTCAATGGATTAGGGTTTCCCTGGAAAGCGAGCCTTGGACGATGGAAATGACCCAAAAAAAATTGTGTGTCCACATGGTGTGTACACTATCATGGTGGGGTGTTTTTTGAACCAATTTTTTACCCCCGGGTGCGTCCGTCTACACGCACATGCGCTGACGGCAATTAGTCAATGTTGTATACAACACGGTCAATGGATTAGGGTTTCCCTGGAAAGCGAGCCTCGGATTGTGGGAATGACCCCAAAAATCGTGTGTGTCCACATGGTGTGTACACTATCATGGTGGGGTGTTGTTTGAACCAATTTTGTACCCCGGGTGCGTCCGGCTACACGCACATGCGCTGACGGCAATTTGTCAATGGATTAGGGTTTCCCTGGAAAGCGAGACTCGGAGGGTGGGAATGAGCCCAAAAAATTGTGTGTGTCCACATGATGTGTACACTATCATGGTGGGGTGTTGTTTGAACCAATTTTTTACCCCCGGGTGCGTCCGGCTACACGCACATGCGTTGACGGCAATTTGTCAATGGATTAGGGTTTCCCTGGAAAGCGAGCCTCCGAGGGTGGGAATGACCCAAAAAATTGTGTGTGTCCACATGGTGTGTACACTATCATGGTGGGGTGTTGTTTGAACCAATTTTGTACCCCGGGTGCGTCCGGCTACACGCACATGCGCTGACGGCAATTTGGCAATGGATTATGGTTTCCCTGGAAAGCGAGCCTCGGAGGGTGGGAATGACCCAAAAATTGTGTGTGTCCACATCGTGTGTACACTATCATGGTGGGGTGTTGTTTGAACCAATTTTGTACCCCCGGGTGCGTCCGGCTACACGCACATGCGCTGAGGGCCATTAGTCAATGTTGCAGACAGCACGGTCAATGGATTAGGGTTTCCCTAGAAAGCGAGCATCGGATTGTGGGAATGACCCCAAAAATCGCGTGTGTCCACATGGTGTGAACACTGTCATGGTGGGGTGTTGTTTGAACCAATTTTGTACCCCCGGGTGCGTCCGGCTACACGCACATACGCTGACGGCAATTAGTCAATGTTGTAGACAGCATGGTCAATGGATTAGGGTTTCCCTGGAAAGCGAGCCTTGGATTGTGGGAATGACCCCAAAAATCGTGTGTGTCCACATGGTGTGTACACTATCATGGTGGGGTGTTGCTTGAACCAATTTTGTACCCCGGGTGCGTCCGGCTACACGCACATGCGCTAACGGCAATTTGTCAATGTATTAGGGTTTCCCTGAAAAGCGAGCCTCGGAGGGTGGGAATGACCCAAAAAATTGTGTGTGTCCACATGGTGTGTACACTATCATGGTGGGGTGTTGTTTGAACCAATTTTGTACCCCCGGGTGCGTCCGGCTATACGCACAAGCGCTGACGGCAATTTGTCAATGGATTAGGGTTTCCCTGGAAAGCGAGCCTCGGAGGGTTGGAATGACCCAAAAAATTCTGTGTGTCCATATGGTGTGTACACTATCATGGTGGGGTGTTGTTTGAACCAATTTTTTACCCCCGGGTGCGTCCGGCTACACGCACATGCGGTGACGGCAATTAGTCAATGTTGTAGACAACACGGTCAATGGATTAGGGTTTCCCTGGAAAGCGAGCCTCGGATTGTGGGAATGACCCCAAAAATCGTGTGTGTCCACATGGTCTGTACACTATCATGGTGTGGTGTTGTTTGAACCAATTTTGTACCCCCGGGTGCGTCCGGCTACACGCACATGCGCTGACGGCAATTTGTCAATGGATTAGGGTTTTCCTGGAAAGCGAGCCTTGGAGGGTGGGAATGACCCAAAAAAAATTGTGTGTCCACATGGTGTGTACACTATCATGGTGGGGTGTTGTTTCAACCAATTTTTTACCCCCGGGTGCGTCCGGCTACACGCACATGCGCTGACGGCAATTAGTCAATGTTGTATACAACACGGTCAATGGATTAGGGTTTCCCTGGAAAACGAGCCTCGGATTGTGGGAATGACCCCAAAAATCGTGTGTGTCCACATGGTGTGTACACTATCATGGTGGGGTGTTGTTTGAACCAATTTTGTACCCCCGGGTGCGTCCGGCTGCACGCATATGCGCCGACGGCAATTTGTCAATGGATTAGGGTTTCCCAGGAAAGCGAGCCTCGGAGGGTGGGAATGACCCAAAAAATTGTGTGTGTCCACATGGTGTGTACACTATCATGGTGGGGTGTTGTTTGAACCAATTTTGTACCCCCGGGTGCGTCCGGCTACACGCACATGCGCTAACGGCAATTTGTCAATGTATTAGGGTTTCCCTGAAAAGCGAGCCTCGGAGGGTGGGAATGACCCAAAAAATTGTGTGTGTCCACATGGTGTGTACACTATGATGGTGGGTGTTGTTTGAACCAATTTTGTACCCCCGGGTGCGTCCGGCTACACGCACATGCGCTGACGGCAATTTGTCAATGGTCATGGTGTGGTGTTGTTTGAACCAATTTTTTACCACCCGGGTGCGTCCGGCTACACGCACATGCGCTGACGGCAATTAGTCAATGTTGTAGACAACACGGTCAATGGAATAGGGTTTCCCTGGAAAGTGAGCCTCGGATTGTGGGAATGACCCCAAAAAATCGTGTGTGTCCACATGGTGTGTACACTATCATGGTGGGGTGTTGTTTGAAACAATTTTGTACCCCCGGGTGCGTCCAACTACACGCACATGCGCTGACGGCAATTTGTCAATGGATTAGGGTTTCCCTGGAAAGCGAGCCTTGGACGGTGGAAATGACCCAAAAAAATTGTGTGTCCACATGGTGTGTACACTATCATGGTGGGGTGTTGTTTGAACCAATTTTTCACCCCCGGGTGCGTCCGGCTACACGCACATGCGCTGACGGCAATTAGTCAATGTTGTATACAACACGGTCAATGGATTAGGGTTTCTCTGGAAAGCGAGCCTCGGATTGTGGGAATGACCCCAAAAATCGTGTGTGTCCACACGCTGTGTACACTATCATGGTGGGTGTTGTTTGAACCAATTTTGTACCCCCGGGTGCGTCCGGCTACACGCACATGCGCTGACGGCAATTTGTCAATGGATTAGGGTTTCCCTGGAAAGCGAGCCTCGGAGGGTGGGAATGACCCAAAAAATTGTGTGTGTCCACATGGTGTGTACACTATCATGGTGGGGTGTTGTTTGAACCAATTTTTTACCCCCGGGTGCGTCCGGCTACACGCACATGCGCTGACGGCAATTTGTCAATGGATTAGGGTTTCCCTGGAAAGCGAGCCTCGGAGGGTGGGAATGACCCAAAAATTGTGTGTGTCCACATGGTGTGCACACTATCATGGTGGGGTGTTGTTTGAACCAATTTTGTACCCCGGGTGCGTCCGGCTACACGCACATGCGCTGACGGCAATTTGTCAATGGATTACGGTTTCCCCGGAAAGCGAGCCTCGGAGGGTGGGAATGACCCAAAAAATTGTGTGTGTCCACATGGTGTGTACACTATCATGGTGGGGTGTTGTTTGAACCAATTTTGTACCCCCGGGTGCGTCCGACTACACGCACATGCGCTGACGGCAATTTGTCAATGGATTAGGGTTTCCCTCGAAAGCGAGCCTCGGAGGGTGGGAATGATCCAAAATATTGTGTGTGTCCACATGGTGTGTACACTATCATGGTGGGGTGTTGTTTGAACCAATATTTTGTACCCCCGGGTGCGTCCGGCTACACGCACATGCGCTGACGACAATTAGTCAATGTTGTATACAACACGGTCAATGGATTAGGGTTTCCCTGGAAAGCGAGCCTCGGATTGTGGGAATGACCCCAAAAATCGTGTGTGTCCACATGGTGTGTACACTATCATGGTGGGGTGTTGTTTGAACCAATTTTGTACCCCAGGGTGCGTCGGGCTACACGCACATGCGCTGACGGCAATTTGTCAATGGATTAGGGTTTCCCTGGAAAGCGAGCCTTGGAGGGTGGGAATGACCCAAAAAAAATTGTGTGTCCACATGGTGTGTACACTATCATGGTGGGGTGTTGTTTGAACCAATTTTGTACCCCCGGGTGCGTCCGGCTACACGCACATGCGCTGATGGCAATTAGTCAATGTTGTATACAACACGGTCAATGGATTAGGGTTTCCCTGGAAAGCGAGCCTCGGATTGTGGGAATGACCCCAAAAATCGTGTGTGTCCACATGGTGTGTACACTATCATGGTGGGGTGTTGTTTGAACCAATTTTGTACCCCCGGGTGCGTCGGGCTACACGCACATGCGCTGATGGCAATTTGTCAATGGATTAGGGTTTCCCTGGAAAGCAAGCCTCGGAGGGTGGGAATGACCCAAAAAATTGTGTGTGTCCACATGGTGTGTACACTATCATGGTGGGGTGTTGTTTGAACAAATTTTGTACCCCCGGGTGCGTCCGGCTACACGCACATGCGCTGACGGCAATTAGTCAATGTTGTAGACATCACGGTCAATGGATTAGGGTTTCCCCGGAAAGCGAGCCTTGGATAGTGGGAATGACCCCAAAAATCGTGTGTGTCCACATGGTGTGTACAATATCATGGTGGGGTGTTGTTTGAACCAATTTTGTACCCCCGGGTGCGTTCGGCTACACGCACATGCGCTGACAGCAATTTGTCAATGTATTAGGGTTTCCCTGAAAAGCGAGCCTCGGAGGGTGGGAATGACGCAAAAATTGTGTGTGTCCACATGGTGTGTACACTGTCATGGTGGGGTGTTGTTTGAACCAATTTTGTACCCCCGGGTGCGTCCGGCTACACGCACATGCGCTGACGGCAATTTGTCAATGGATTAGGGTTTCCCTGGAAAGCGAGCCTCTGAGGGTGGGAATGACCCAAAAAAATTGTGTGTCCACATGGTGTGTACAATATCATGGTGGGGTGTTGTTTGAACCAATTTTTTACCCCCGGGTGCGTCCGGCTACACGCACATGCGCTGACGGCAATTAGTCAATGTTGTAGACAACACGGTCAATGGATTAGGGTTTCCCTGGAAAGCGAGCCTCGGATTGTGGGAATGACCCCAAAAATCGTGTGTGTCCACATGGTGTGTATACTATCATGGTGGGGTGTTGTTTGAACCAATTTTGTACCCCCGTGTGCGTCCGGCTACACGCACATGCGCTGACGGCAATTAGTCAATGTTGTAGACAACACGATCAATGGATTAGGGTTTCCCTGGAAAGCGAGCCTCGGATTGTGGGAATGACCCCAAAAATCGTGTGTGTCCACATGGTGTGTACACTATCATGGTGGGGTGTTGTTTGAAACAATTTTGTACCCCCGGGTGCGTCCGACTACACGCACATGCGCTGACGGCAATTTGTCAATGGATTAGGGTTTCCCTCGAAAGCGAGCCTCGGAGGGTGGGAATGATCCAAAATATTGTGTGTGTCCACATGGTGTGTACACTATCATGGTGGGGTGTTGTTTGAACCAATATTTTGTACCCCCGGGTGCGTCCGGCTACACGCACATGCGCTGACGACAATTAGTCAATGTTGTAGACAACACGGTCAATGGATTAGGGTTTCCCTGGAAAGCGAGCCTCTGGATTGTGGGAATGACCCCAAAAATCGTGTGTGTCCACATGGTCTGTACACTATCATGGTGGGGTGTTGTTTGAACCAATTTTGTACCCCCGGTGCGTCCGGCTACACGCACATGCGCTGACGGCAATTTGTCAATGGATTAGGGTTTCCCTGGAAAGCGAGCCTTGGACGGTGGAAATGACCCAAAAAAATTGTGTGTCCACATGGTGTGTACACTATCATGGTGGGGTGTTGTTTGAACCAATTTTTTACCCCCGGGTGCGTCCGTCTACACGCACATGCGCTGACGGCAATTAGTCAATGTTGTATACAACACGGTCAATGGATTAGGGTTTCCCTGGAAAGCGAGCCTCGGATTGTGGGAATGACCCCAAAATCGTGTGTGTCCACATGGTGTGTACACTATCATGGTGGGGTGTTGTTTGAACCAATTTTGTACCCCCGGGTGCGTCCGGCTACACGCACATGCGCTGACGGCAATTTGTCAATGGATTAGGGTTTCCCTGGAAAGCGAGCCTCGGAGGGTGGGAATGAGCCCAAAAAATTGTGTGTGTCCACATGATGTGTACACTATCATGGTGGGGTGTTGTTTGAACCAATTTTTTACCCCCGGTGCGTCCGGCTACACGCACATGCGCTGACGGCAATTTGTCAATGGATTAGGGTTTCCCTGGAAAGCGAGCCTCCGAGGGTGGGAATGACCCAAAAATTGTGTGTGTCCACATGGTGTGTACACTATCATGGTGGGGTGTTGTTTGAACCAATTTTGTACCCCCGGGTGCGTCCGGCTACACGCACATGCGCTGACGGCAATTTGGCAATGGATTATGGTTTCCCTGGAAAGCGAGCCTCGGAGGGTGGGAATGACCCAAAAAATTGTGTGTGTCCACATCGTGTGTACACTATCATGGTGGGGTGTTGTTTGAACCAATTTTGTACCCCCGGGTGCGTCCGGCTACACGCACATGCGCTGAGGGCCATTAGTCAATGTTGCAGACAGCACGGTCAATGGATTAGGGTTTCCCTAGAAAGCGAGCCTCGGATTGTGGGAATGACCCCAAAAATCGCGTGTGTCCACATGGTGTGAACACTGTCATGGTGGGGTGTTGTTTGAACCAATTTTGTACCCCCGGGTGCGTCGGGCTACACGCACATGCGCTGATCGCAATTTGTCAATGGATTAGGGTTTCCCTGGAAAGCAAGCCTCGGAGGGCGGGAATGACCCAAAAAATTGTGTGTGTCCACATTGTGTGTACACTATCATGGTGGGGTGTTGTTTGAACAAATTTTGTACCCCCGGGTGCGTCCGGCTACACGCACATGCGCTGACGGCAATTAGTCAATGTTGTAGACAACACGGTCAATGGATTAGGGTTTCCCTGGAAAGCGAGCCTTGGATTGTGGGAATGACCCCAAAATCGTGTGTGTCCACATGGTGTGTACACTATCATGGTGGGGTGTTGTTTGAACCAATTTTGTACCCCCGGGTGCGTCCGGCTACACGCACATGCGCTAACGGCAATTTGTCAATGTATTAGGGTTTCCCGGAAAGCGAGCCTCGGAGGGTGGGAATGACCCAAAAATTGTGTGTGTCCACATGGTGTGTACACTATCATGGTGGGGTGTTGTTTGAACCAATTTTGTACCCCCGGGTGCGTCCGGCTATACGCACATGCGCTGACGGCAATTTGTCAATGGATTAGGGTTTCCCTGGAAAGCGAGCCTCGGAGGGTGGGAATGACCCAAAAAATTATGTGTGTCCACATGGTGTGTACACTATCATGGTGGGGTGTTGTTTGAACCAATTTTGTACCCCCGGGTGCGTCCGGCTACACGCACATGCGCTGACGGCAATTAGTCAATGTTGTAGACAACACGGTCAATGGATTAGGTTTCCCTGGAAAGCGAGCCTCGGATTGTGGGAATGACCCCAAAAATCGTGTGTGTCCACATGGTCTGTACACTATCATGGTGTGGTGTTGTTTGAACCAATTTTGTACCCCCGGGTGCGTCCGGCTACACGCACATGCGCTGACGGCAATTTGTCAATGGATTAGGGTTTCCCTGGAAAGCGAGCCTTGGAGGGTGGGAATGACCCAAAAAATATTGTGTCGACATGGTGTGTACACTATCATGGTGGGGTGTTGTTTCAACCAATTTTTTACCCCCGGGTGCGTCCGGCTACACGCACATGCGCTGACGGCAATTAGTCAATGTTGTATACAACACGGTCAATGGATTAGGGTTTCCCTGGAAAACGAGCCTCGGATTGTGGGAATGACCCCAAAATTGTGTGTGTCCACATGGTGTGTACACTATCATGGTGGGGTGTTGTTTGAACCAATTTTGTACCCTCGGTGCGTCCGGCTACACGCACATGCGCTGACGGCGATTTGTCAATGGATTAGGGTTTCCCTGGAAAGCGAGCCTCTGAGGGTGGGAATGACCCAAAAAATTGTGTGTGTCCACATGGTGTGTACACTATCATGGTGGGGTGTTGTTTGAACCAATTTTGTACCCCCGGGTGCGTCCGGCTACACGCACATGCGCTAACGGCAATTTGTCAATGTATTAGGGTTTCCCTGAAAAGCGAGCCTCGGAGGGTGGGAATGACCCAAAAATTGTGTGTGTCCACATGGTGTGTACACTATGATGGTGGGGTGTTGTTTGAACCAATTTTGTACCCCGGGTGCGTCCGGCTACACGCACATGCGCTGACGGCAATTTGTCAATGGTCATGGTGGGGTGTTGTTTGAACCAATTTTTTACCACCCGGTGCGTCCGGCTACACGCACATGCGCTGACGGCAATTAGTCAATGTTGTAGACAACACGGTCAATGGAATAGGGTTTCCCTGGAAAGTGAGCCTCGGATTGTGGGAATGACCCCAAAAATCGTGTGTGTCCACATGGTGTGTACACTATCATGGTGGGGTGTTGTTTGAAACAATTTTGTACCCCGGGTGCGTCCGACTACACGCACATGCGCTCGACGGCAATTTGTCAATGGATTAGGGTTTCCCCGGAAAGCGAGCCTCTGATGGTGGGAATGATCCAAAATATTGTGTGTGTCCACATGGTGTGTACACTATCATGGTGGGGTGTTGTTTGAACCAATTTTGTACCCCGGGTGCGTCCGGCTACACGCACATGCGCTGACGGCAATTAGTCAATGTTGTAGACAACACGGTCAATGGATTAGGGTTTCCCTGGAAAGCGAGCCTCGGATTGTGGGAATGACCCCAAAAATCGTGTGTGTCCACATGGTCTGTACACTATCATGGTGGGGTGTTGTTTGAACCAATTTTGTACCCCGGGTGCGTCCGGCTACACGCACATGCGCTGACGGCAATTTGTCAATGGATTAGGGTTTCCCTGGAAAGCGAGCCTCGGAGGGTGGGAATGACCCAAAAAAAATTGTGTGTCCACATGGTGTGTACACTATCATGGTGGGGTGTTGTTTCAACCAATTTTGTACCCCCGGGTGCGTCCGGCTACACGCACATGCGCTGACGGCAATTAGTCAATGTTGTATACAACACGGTCAATGGATTAGGGTTTCCCTGGAAAACGAGCCTCGAATTGTGGGAATGACCCCAAAAATCGTGTGTGTCCACATGGTGTGTACACTATCATGGTGGGGTGTTGTTTGAACCAATTTTGTACCCCCGGGTGCGTCCGGCTACACGCACATAACTGACGGCAATTTGTCAATGGATTAGGGTTTCCCTGGAAAGCGAGCCTCGGAGGGTGGGAATGACCCAAAAAATTGTGTGTGTCCACATGGTGTGTACACTATCATGATGGGGTGTTGTTTGAACCAATTTTGTACCCCCGGTAGCGTCCGGCTACACGCACATGCGCTGACGGCCATTAGTCAATGTTGTAGACAACATGGTCAATGGATTAGGGTTTCCCTGGAAAGCGAGCCTCGGATTGTGGGAATGACCCCAAAAAATCGTGTGTGTCCACATGGTGTGAACACTGTCATGGTGGGGTGTTGTTTGAACCAATTTTGTACCCCCGGGTGCGTCGGGCTACACGCACATGCGCTGATGGCAATTTGTCAATGGATTAGGGTTTCCCTGGAAAGCAAGCCTCGGAGGGTGGGAATGACCCAAAAATTGTGTGTGTCCACATGGTGTGTACACTATCATGGTGGGGTGTTGTTTGAACAAATTTTGTACCCCCGGGTGCGTCCGGCTACACGCACATGCGCTGACGGCAATTAGTCAATGTTGTAGACAACACGGTTAATGGATTAGGGTTTCCCTGGAAAGCGAGCCTCGGATTGTGGGAATGACCCCAAAAATCGTGTGTGTCCACATGGTGTGAACACTGTCATGGTGGGGTGTTGTTTGAACCAATTTTGTACCCCCGGTGCGTCGGGCTACACGCACATGCGCTGATGGCAATTTGTCAATGGATTAGGGTTTCCCCGGAAAGCAAGCCTCTGAGGGTGGGAATGACCCAAAAATTGTGTGTGTCCACATGGTGTGTACACTATCATGGTGGGGTGTTGTTTGAACAAATTTTGTACCCCCGGTGCGTCCGGCTACACGCACATGCGCTGACGGCAATTAGTCAATGTTGTAGACAACACGGTCAATGGATTAGGGTTTCCCTGGAAAGCGAGCCTTGGATTGTGGGAAGGACCCCATAAATCGTGTGTGTCCACATGGTGTGTACACTATCATGGTGGGGTGTTGTTTGAACCAATTTTGTACCCCGGGTGCGTCCGGCTACACGCACATGCGCTGACGGCAATTTGTCAATGTATTAGGGTTTCCCTGAAAAGCGAGCCTCGGAGGGTGGGAATGACCCAAAAAATTGTGTGTGTCCACATGGTGTGTACAATATCATGGTGGGGTGTTGTTTGAACCAATTTTGTACCCCCGGGTGCGTCCGGCTACACGCACATGCGCTGACGGCAATTTGTCAATGGATTAGGGTTTCCCTGGAAAGCAAGCCTCGGAGGGTGGGAATGACCCAAAAAATTATGTGTGTCCACATGGTGTGTACACTATCATGGTGGGGTGTTGTTTGAACCAATTTTTTACCCCCCGGGTGCGTCCGGCTACACGCACATGCGCTGACGGCAATTAGTCAATGTTGCAGACAACATGGTCAATGGATTAGGGTTTCCTTGGAAAGTGAGCCTCGGATTGTGGGAATGAGCCCAAAAAATCGTGTGTGTCCACATGGTGTGTACACTATCATGGTGGGGTGTTGTTTGAAACAATTTTGTACCCCCGGGTGCGTCCGACTACACGCACATGCGCTGACGACAATTTTTCAATGGATTAGGGTTTCCCTGGAAAGCGAGCTTCGGAGGGTGGGAATGATCCAAAATATTGTGTGTGTCCACATGGTGTGTACACTATCATGGTGGGGTGTTGTTTGAACCAATTTTGTACCCCCGGGTGCGTCCGGCTACACGCACATGCGCTGACGGCAATTAGTCAATGTTGTAGACAACACGGTCAATGGATTAGGGTTTCCCTGGAAAGCGAGCCTCGGATTGTGGGAATGACCCCAAAAATCGTGTGTGTCCACATGGTCTGTACACTATCATGGTGGGGTGTTGTTTGAAACAATTTTGTACCCCCGGGTGCGTCCGACTACACGCACATGCGCTGACGACAATTTGTCAATGGATTAGGGTTTCCCTGGAAAGCGAGCTTCGGAGGGTGGGAATGATCCAAAATATTGTGTGTGTCCACATGGTGTGTACACTATCATGGTGGGGTGTTGTTTGAACCAATTTTGTACCCCCGGGTGCGTCCGGCTACACGCACATGCGCTGACGGCAATTAGTCAATGTTGTAGACAACACGGTCAATGGATTAGGGTTTCCCTGGAAAGCGAGCCTCGGATTGTGGGAATGACCCCAAAAATCGTGTGTGTCCACATGGTCTGTACACTATCATGGTGGGGTGTTGTTTGAACCAATTTTGTACCCCCGGGTGCGTCCGGCTACACGCACATGCGCTGACGGCAATTTGTCAATGGATTAGGGTTTTCCTGGAAAGCGAGCCTTGGAGGGTGGGAATGACCCAAAAAAAAATTGTGTGTCCACATGGTGTGTACACTATCATGGTGGGGTGTTGTTTCAACCAATTTTTTACCCCCGGGATGCGTCCGGCTACACGCACATGCGCTGACGGCAATTAGTCAATGTTGTATACAACACGGTCAATGGATTAGGTTTCCCGGAAAACGAGCCTCGGATTGTGGGAATGACCCCAAAAATCGTGTGTGTCCACATGGTGTGTACACTATCATGGTGGGGTGTTGTTTGAACCAATTTTGTACCCCCGGTGCGTCCGGCTACACGCACATGCGCTGACGGCAATTTGTCAATGGATTATGGTTTCCGTGGAAAGCGAGCCTCGGAGGGTGGGAATGACCCAAAAAATTGTGTGTGTCCACATGATGTGTACACTATCATGGTGGGGTGTTGTTTGAACCAATTTTGTACCCCCGGGTGCGTCCGGCTACACGCACATGCGCTGACGGCAATTTGTCAATGGATTATGGTTTCCCGGAAAGCGAGCCTCGGAGGGTGGGAATGACCCAAAAATTGTGTGTGTCCACATGGTGTGTACACTATCATGATGGGGTGTTGTTTGAACCAATTTTTTACCCCCGGGTGCGTCCGGCTACACGCACATGCGCTGACGGCCATTAGTCAATGTTGTAGACAACACGGTCAATGGATTAGGGTTTCCCTGGAAAGCGAGCCTCTGATTGTGGGAATGACCCCAAAAAATCGTGTGTGTCCACATGGTGTGAACACTGTCATGGTGGGGTGTTGTTTGAACCAATTTTGTACCCCCGGGTGCGTCGGGCTACACGCACATGCGCTGATGGCAATTTGTCAATGGATTAGGGTTTCCCCGGAAAGCAAGCCTCTGAGGGTGGGAATGACCCAAAAAATTGTGTGTGTCCACATGGTGTGTACACTATCATGGTGGGGTGTTGTTTGAACAAATTTTGTACCCCCGGTGCGTCCGGCTACACGCACATGCGCCGACGCTAGCAATTTGTCAATGGATTGACTAGGTTTCCCGGAAAGCGAGCCTCTGAGGGTGGGAATGACCCAAAAATTGTGTGTGTCCACATGATGTGTACACTATCATGGTGGGGTGTTGTTTGAACCAATTTTGTACCCCCGGTGCGTCCGGCTACACGCACATGCGCTTGACGGCAATTTGTCAATGGATTATGGTTTCCCTGGAAAGCGAGCCTCGGAGGGTGGGAATGACCCAAAAAATTGTGTGTGTCCACATGGTGTGTACACTATCATGATGGGGTGTTGTTTGAACCAATTTTTTACCCCCGGGTGCGTCCGGCTACACGCACATGCGCTGACGGCCATTAGTCAATGTTGTAGACAACACGGTCAATGGATTAGGGTTTCCCTGGAAAGCGAGCCTCAGATTGTGGGAATGACCCCAAAAATCGTGTGTGTCCACATGGTGTGAACACTGTCATGGTGGGGTGTTGTTTGAACCAATTTTGTACCCCCGGGTGCGTCCGGCTACACGCACATGCGCTGATGGCAATTTGTCAATGGATTAGGGTTTCCCTGGAAAGCAAGCCTCGGAGGGTGGGAATGACCCAAAAATTGTGTGTGTCCACATGGTGTGTACACTATCATGGTGGGGTGTTGTTTGAACAAATTTTGTACCCCCGGGTGCGTCCGGCTACACGCACATGCGCTGACGGCAATTAGTCAATGTTGTAGACAAACACAGTTAATGGATTAGGGTTTCCCTGGAAAGCGAGCCTCGGATTGTGGGAATGACCCCAAAAATCGTGTGTGTCCACATGGTGTGAACACTGTCATGGTGGGGTGTTGTTTGAACCAATTTTGTACCCCCTGGTCCGTCGGGCTACACGCACATGCGCTGATGGCAATTTGTCAATGGATTAGGGTTTCCCTGGAAAGCGAGCCTCGGAGGGTGGGAATGACCCAAAACATTGTGTGTGTCCACATGGTGTGTACACTATCATGGTGGGGTGTTGTTTGAACCAATTTTGTACCCCCGAGTGCGTCCGGCTACACGCACATGCGCTGACGGCAATTTGTCAATGGATTCGGGTTTCCCTGGAAAGCAAGCCTCGGAGGGTGGGAATGACCCAAAAAATTCGGTGTGTCCACATGGTGTGTACACTATCATGGTGGGGTGTTGTTTGAACCAATATTTTACCCCCCGGGTGCGTCCGGCTACACGCACATGCGCTGACGGCAATTAGTCAATGTTGCAGACAACACGGTCAATGGATTAGGGTTTCCCTGGAAAGTGAGCCTCTGATTGTGGGAATGACCCCAAAAAATCGTGTGTGTCCACATGGTGTGTACACTATCATGGTGGGGTGTTGTTTGAACCAATTTTGTACCCCCGGGTGCGTCCGACTACACGCACATGCGCTGACGACAATTTGTCAATGGATTAGGGTTTCCCTGGAAAGCGAGCCTCTGAGGGTGGGAATGATCCAAAATATTGTGTGTGTCCACATGGTGTGTACACTATCATGGTGGGGTGTTGTTTGAACCAATTTTGTACCCCCGGGTGCGTCCGGCTACACGCACATGCGCTGACGGCAATTAGTCAATGTTGTAGACAACACGGTCAATGGATTAGGGTTTCTCTGGAAAGCGAGCCTCGGATTGTGGGAATGACCCCAAAAATCGTGTGTGTCCACATGGTCTGTACACTATCATGGTGGGGTGTTGTTTGAACCAATTTTGTACCCCCGGGTGCGTCCGGCTACACGCACATGCGCTGACGGCAATTTGTCAATGGATTAGGGTTTCCCTGGAAAGCGAGCCTCGGAGGGCGGGAATGACCCAAAAAATTGTGTGTGTCCACATGGTGTGTACACTATCATGGTGGGGTGTTGTTTGAACCAATTTTGTACCCCCGGGTGCGTCCGGCTACACGCACATGCGCTGACGGCAATTAGTCAATGTTGTAGACAACACGGTTAATGGATTAGGGTTTCCCTGGAAAGCGAGCCTCGGATTGTGGGAATGACCCCAAAAAATCGTGTGTGTCCACATGGTGTGAACACTGTCATGGTGGGGTGTTGTTTGAACCAATTTTGTACCCCCGGGTGCGTCCGGCTACACGCACATGCGCTGATGGCAATTTGTCAATGGATTAGGGTTTCCCCGGAAAGCAAGCCTCGTGAGGGTGGGAATGACCCAAAAATTGTGTGTGTCCACATGGTGTGTACACTATCATGGTGGGGTGTTGTTTGAACAAATTTTGTACCCCCGGGTGCGTCCGGCTACACGCACATGCGCTGACGGCAATTAGTCAATGTTGTAGACAAGACGGTCAATGGATTAGGGTTTCCCTGGAAAGCGAGCCTTGGATTGTGGGAATGACCCCAAAAATCGTGTGTGTCCACATGGTGTGTACACTATCATGGTGGGGTGTTGTTTGAACCAATTTTGTACCCCCGGTGCGTCCGGCTACACGCACATGCGCTGACGGCAATTTGTCAATGTATTAGGGTTTCCCTGAAAAGCGAGCCTCGGAGGGTGGGAATGACCCAAAAATTGTGTGTGTCCACATGGTGTGTACACTATCATGGTGGGGTGTTGTTTGAACCAATTTTGTACCCCCGAGTGCGTCCGGCTACACGCACATGCGCTGACGGCAATTTGTCAATGGATTAGGGTTTCCCGGGAAAGCAAGCCTCGGAGGGTGGGAATGACCCAAAAAATTCTGTGTGTCCACATGGTGTGTACACTATCATGGTGGGGTGTTGTTTGAACCAATTTTTTACCCCCGGGTGCGTCCGGCTACACGCACATGCGCTGACGGCAATTAGTCAATGTTGCAGACAACACGGTCAATGGATTAGGGTTTCCCTGGAAAGCGAGCCTCAGATTGTGGGAATGACCCCAAAAAATCGTGTGTGTCCACATGGTGTGTACACTATCATGGTGGGGTGTTGTTTGAAACAATTTTGTACCCCCGGGTGCGTCCGACTACACGCACATGCGCTGACGACAATTTGTCAATGGATTAGGGTTTCCCTGGAAAGCGAGCCTCGGAGGGTGGGAATGATCCAAAATATTGTGTGTGTCCACATGGTGTGTACACTATCATGGTGGGGTGTTGTTTGAACCAATTTTGTACCCCCGGGTGCGTCCGGCTACACGCACATGCGCTGACGGCAATTAGTCAATGTTGTAGACAACACGGTCAATGGATTAGGGTTTCCCTGGAAAGCGAGCCTCTGATTGTGGGAATGACCCCAAAAATCGTGTGTGTCCACATGGTCTGTACACTATCATGGTGGGGTGTTGTTTGAACCAATTTTGTACCCCCGGTGCGTCCGGCTACACGCACATGCGCTGACGGCAATTTGTCAATGGATTAGGGTTTCCCTGGAAAGCGAGCCTCGGAGGGTGGGAATGACCCAAAATATTGTGTGTGTCCACATGGTGTGTACACTATCATGGTGGGGTGTTGTTTGAACCAATTTTGTACCCCCGGGTGCGTCCGGCTACACGCACATGCGCTGACGGCAATTAGTCAATGTTGTAGACAACACGGTCAATGGATTAGGTTTCCCTGGAAAGCGAGCCTCGGATTGTGGGAATGACCCCAAAAAATCGTGTGTGTCCACATGGTGTGTACACTATCATGGTGGGGTGTTGTTTGAACCAATTTTGTACCCCCGGGTGCGTCCGGCTACACGCACATGCGCTGACGGCAATTTGTCAATGGATTACGGTTTCCCCGGAAAGCGAGCCTCGGAGGGTGGGAATGACCCAAAAAATTGTGTGTGTCCACATGATGTGTACACTATCATGGTGGGGTGTTGTTTGAACCAATTTTGTACCCCCGGGTGCGTCCGGCTACACGCACATGCGCTGACGGCAATTTGTCAATGGATTATGGTTTCCCTGGAAAGCGAGCCTCGGAGGGTGGGAATGACCCAAAAAATTGTGTGTGTCCACATGGTGTGTACACTATCATGATGGGGTGTTGTTTGAACCAATTTTGTACCCCCGGTGCGTCCGGCTACACGCACATGCGCTGACGGCCATTAGTCAATGTTGTAGACAACACGTTCAATGGATTAGGGTTTCCCTGGAAAGCGAGCCTCAGATTGTGGGAATGACCCCAAAAAATCGTGTGTGTCCACATGGTGTGAACACTGTCATGGTGGGGTGTTGTTTGAACCAATTTTGTACCCCCGGGTGCGTCGGGCTACACGCACATGCGCTGATGGCAATTTGTCAATGGATTAGGTTTCCCGGAAAGCAAGCCTCTGAGGGTGGGAATGACCCAAAAATTGTGTGTGTCCACATGGTGTGTACACTATCATGGTGGGGTGTTGTTTGAACAAATTTTGTACCCCCGGGTGCGTCCGGCTACACGCACATGCGCTGACGGCAATTAGTCAATGTTGTAGACAACACGGCTAATGGATTAGGGTTTCCCTGGAAAGCGAGCCTCGGATTGTGGGAATGACCCCAAAATCGTGTGTGTCCACATGGTGTGAACACTGTCATGGTGGGGTGTTGTTTGAACCAATTTTGTACCCCCTGGTCCGTCGGGCTACACGCACATGCGCTGATGGCAATTTGTCAATGGATTAGGGTTTCCCTGGAAAGCAAGCCTCGGAGGGTGGGAATGACCCAAAGAATTGTGTGTGTCCACATGGTGTGTACACCATCATGGCGGGGTGTTGTTTGAACAAATTTTGTACCCCCGGGTGCGTCCGGCTACACGCACATGCGCTGACGGCAATTAGTCAATGTTGTAGACAACACGGTCAATGGATTAGGGTTTCACTGGAAAGCGAGCCTTGGATTGTGGGAATGACCCCAAAAATCATGTGTGTCCACATGGTGTGTACACTATCATGGTGGGGTGTTGTTTGACCCAATTTTGTACCCCCGGGTGCGTCCGGCTACACGCACATGCGCTGACGGCAATTTGTCAATGTATTAGGGTTTCCCTGAAAAGCGAGCTCCTGAGGGTGGGAATGACCCAAAAATTGTGTGTGTCCACATGGTGTGTACACTATCATGGTGGGGTGTTGTTTGAACCAATTTTGTACCCCCGAGTGCGTCCTGCTACACGCACATGCGCTGACGGCAATTTGTCAATGGATTAGGTTTCCCTGGAAAGCAAGCCTCGGAGGGTGGGAATGACCCAAAAAATTCGGTGTGTCCACATGGTGTGTACACTATCATGGTGGGGTGTTGTTTGAACCAATATTTTACCCCCCGGGTGCGTCCGGCTACACGCACATGCGCTGACGGCAATTAGTCAATGTTGCAGTACAACACGGTCAATGGATTAGGTTTCCCGGAAAGCGAGCCTCTGATTGTGGGAATGACCCCAAAAATCGTGTGTGTCCACATGGTGTGTACACTATCATGGTGGGGTGTTGTTTGAACCAATTTTGTACCCCGGTGCGTCCGACTACACGCACATGCGCTGACGACAATTTGTCAATGGATTAGGGTTTCCCTGGAAAGCGAGCCTCGGAGGGTGGGAATGATCCAAAATATTGTGTGTGTCCACATGGTGTGTACACTATCATGGTGGGGTGTTGTTTGAACCAATTTTGTACCCCCGGGTGCGTCCGGCCACACGCACATGCGCTGACGGCAATTAGTCAATGTTGTAGACAACACGGTCAATGGATTAGGTTTCCCTGGAAAGCGAGCCTCGGATTGTGGGAATGACCCCAAAAATCGTGTGTGTCCACATGGTCTGTACACTATCATGGTGGGGTGTTGTTTGAACCAATTTTGTACCCCCGGGTGCGTCCGGCTACACGCACATGCGCTGACGGCAATTTGTCAATGGATTAGGGTTTCCCTGGAAAGCGAGCCTTGGAGGGTGGGAATGACCCAAAAAAAAATTGTGTGTCCACATGGTGTGTACACTATCATGGTGGGGTGTTGTTTCAACCAATTTTTTACCCCCGGGTGCGTCCGGCTACACGCACATGCGCTGACGGCAATTAGTCAATGTTGTATACAACACGGTCAATGGATTAGGGTTCCCTGGAAAACGAGCCTCGGATTGTGGGAATGACCCCAAAATCGTGTGTGTCCACATGGTGTGTACACTATCATGGTGGGGTGTTGTTTGAACCAATTTTGTACCCTCGGTGCGTCCGGCTGCACGCACATGCGCCGACGGCAATTTGTCAATGGATTAGGTTTCCCTGGAAAGCGAGCCTCGGAGGGTGGGAATGACCCAAAAATTGTGTGTGTCCACATGGTGTGTACACTATCATGGTGGGGTGTTGTTTGAACCAATTTTGTACCCACGGGTGCGTCCGGCTACACGCACATGCGCTGACGGCAATTTGTCAATGGATTAGGTTTCCCTGGAAAGCGAGCCTCGGAGGGTGGGAATGACCCAAAATATTGTGTGTGTCCACATGGTGTGTACACTATCATGGTGGGGTGTTGTTTGAACCAATTTTGTACCCCCGGGTGCGTCCGGCTACACGCACATGCGCTGACCTCAATTTGTCAATGGTCATGGTGGGGTTTTGTTTGAACCAATTTTTTACCCCCCGGCTGCGTCCGGCTACACGCACATGCGCTGACGGCAATTAGTCAATGTTGTAGACAACACGGTCAATGGATTAGGGTTTCCCTGGAAAGCGAGCCTCTGATTGTGGGAATGACCCCAAAAATCGTGTGTGTCCACATGGTGTGTACACTATCATGGTGGGGTGTTGTTTGAAACAATTTTGTACCCCCGGGTGCGTCCGACTACACGCACATGCGCTGACGGCAATTTGTCAATGGATTAGGGTTTCCCGCGAAAGCGAGCCGCTGAGGGTGGGAATGATCCAAAATATTGTGTGTGTCCACATGGTGTGTACACTATCATGGTGGGGTGTTGTTTGAACCAATTTTGTACCCCCGGATGCGTCCGGCTACACGCACATGCGCTGA
This sequence comes from Lolium rigidum, assembly GCF_022539505.1. NCBI lineage: Eukaryota > Viridiplantae > Streptophyta > Magnoliopsida > Poales > Poaceae > Lolium > Lolium rigidum. The sequence continues at coordinate 114,854,069 of NC_061509.1, read as the reverse complement.
CGGCAATTAGTCAATGTTGTAGACAACACGGTCAATGGATTAGGGTTTCCCTGGAAAGCGAGCCTCTGATTGTGGGAATGACCCCAAAATCGTGTGTGTCCACATGGTCTGTACACTATCATGGTGGGGTGTTGTTTGAACCAATTTTGTACCCCCGGGTGCGTCCGGCTACACGCACATGCGCTGACGGCAATTTGTCAATGGATTAGGGTTTCCCTGGAAAGCGAGCCTCGGAGGGTGGGAATGACCCAAAAAAATTGTGTGTCCACATGGTGTGTACACTATCATGGTGGGGTGTTGTTTCAACCAATTTTTTACCCCCGGGTGCGTCCGGCTACACGCACATGCGCTGACGGCAATTAGTCAATGTTGTATACAACACGGTCAATGGATTAGGGTTTCCCTGGAAAGCGAGCCTCGAATTGTGGGAATGACCCCAAAAATCGTGTGTGTCCACATGGTGTGTACACTATCATGGTGGGGTGTTGTTTGAACCAATTTTGTACCCCCGGGTGCGTCCGGCTACACGCACATGCGCTGACGGCAATTTGTCAATGGATTAGGGTTTCCCTGGAAAGCGAGCCTCGGAGGGTGGGAATGACCCAAAAAATTGTGTGTGTCCACATGGTGTGTACACTATCATGATGGGGTGTTGTTTGAACCAATTTTGTACCCCCGGGTGCGTCCGGCTACACGCACATGCGCTGACGGCCATTAGTCAATGTTGTAGACAACATGGTCAATGGATTAGGGTTTCCCTGGAAAGCGAGCCTCGGATTGTGGGAATGACCCCAAAAATCGTGTGTGTCCACATGGTGTGAACACTGTCATGGTGGGGTGTTGTTTGAACCAATTTTGTACCCCCGGGTGCGTCCGGCTACACGCACATGCGCTGATGGCAATTTGTCAATGGATTAGGGTTTCCCTGGAAAGCAAGCCTCTGAGGGTGGGAATGACCCAAAAATTGTGTGTGTCCACATGGTGTGTACACTATCATGGTGGGGTGTTGTTTGAACAAATTTTGTACCCCCGGTGCGTCCGGCTACACGCACATGCGCCGACGGCAATTAGTCAATGTTGTAGACAACGACGGTTAATGGATTAGGTTTCCCCGGAAAGCGAGCCTCGGATTGTGGGAATGACCCCAAAAATCGTGTGTGTCCACATGGTGTGAACACTGTCATGGTGGGGTGTTGTTTGAACCAATTTTGTACCCCCGGTGCGTCGGGCTACACGCACATGCGCCGATGGCAATTTGTCAATGGATTAGGGTTTCCCTGGAAAGCAAGCCTCTGAGGGTGGGAATGACCCAAAAATTGTGTGTGTCCACATGGTGTGTACACTATCATGGTGGGGTGTTGTTTGAACAAATTTTGTACCCCGGGTGCGTCCGGCCACACGCACATGCGCTCGACGGCAATTAGTCAATGTTGTAGACAAGCACGGTCAATGGATTAGGGTTTCCCGGAAAGCGAGCCTTGGATTGTGGGAATGACCCCAAAATCGTGTGTGTCCACATGGTGTGTACACTATCATGGTGGGGTGTTGTTTGAACCAATTTTGTACCCCCGGGTGCGTCCGGCTACACGCACATGCGCTGACGGCAATTAGTCAATGTATTAGGGTTTCCCTGAAAAGCGAGCCTCGGAGGGTGGGAATGACCCAAAAAATTGTGTGTGTCCACATGGTGTGTACACTATCATGGTGGGGTGTTGTTTGAACCAATTTTGTACCCCCGAGTGCGTCCGGCTACACGCACATGCGCTGACGGCAATTTGTCAATGGATTAGGGTTTCCCTGGAAAGCAAGCCTCGGAGGGTGGGAATGACCCAAAAAATTATGTGTGTCCACATGGTGTGTACACTATCATGGTGGGGTGTTGTTTGAACCAATTTTTTACCCCTCGGTGCGTCCGGCTACACGCACATGCGCCGATCGGCAATTAGTCAATGTTGCAGTACAACATGGTCAATGGATTAGGGTTTCCCCGGAAAGCGAGCCTCGGATTGTGGGAATGAGCCCAAAAAATCGTGTGTGTCCACATGGTGTGTACACTATCATGGTGGGGTGTTGTTTGAAACAATTTTGTACCCCCGGGTGCGTCCGACTACACGCACATGCGCTGACGACAATTTGTCAATGGATTAGGGTTTCCCTGGAAAGCGAGCCTCGGAGGGTGGGAATGATCCAAAATATTGTGTGTGTCCACATGGTGTGTACACTATCATGGTGGGGTGTTGTTTGAACCAATTTTGTACCCCGGGTGCGTCCGGCTACACGCACATGCGCTGACGGCAATTAGTCAATGTTGTAGACAACACGGTCAATGGATTAGGGTTTCCTGGAAAGCGAGCCTCGGATTGTGGGAATGACCCCAAAAATCGTGTGTGTCCACATGGTCTGTACACTATCATGGTGGGGTGTTGTTTGAACCAATTTTGTACCCCCGGTGCGTCCGACTACACGCACATGCGCTGACGACAATTTGTCAATGGATTAGGGTTTCCCTGGAAAGCGAGCCTCGTGAGGGTGGGAATGATCCAAAATATTGTGTGTGTCCACATGGTGTGTACACTATCATGGTGGGGTGTTGTTTGAACCAATTTTGTACCCCCGGGTGCGTCCGGCTACACGCACATGCGCTGACGGCAATTAGTCAATGTTGTAGACAACACGGTCAATGGATTAGGGTTTCCCTGGAAAGCGAGCCTCTGATTGTGGGAATGACCCCAAAAATCGTGTGTGTCCACATGGTCTGTACACTATCATGGTGGGGTGTTGTTTGAACCAATTTTGTACCCCCGGTGCGTCCGGCTACACGCACATGCGCCGACGGCAATTTGTCAATGGATTAGGGTTTCCCGGAAAGCGAGCCTCGGAGGGCGGGAATGACCCAAAAAATTGTGTGTCCAC
>NC_061509.1:114788805-114851056 GCF_022539505.1 Lolium rigidum | reverse complement strand
GAGTTGTGCTCAGCGCGACTCATAATCATGTCCGGTGGTGAGTCCCAACTCCCGAAGTTGTTTTCCCCATCCTTCGCCTTCAGTATTTCATCTCTCCTGCCGTGTCAGCACTGATCTATGTCCCAACCACTTGGCAACACTACCTTGAGGGGTCCTTTCGACTTGACGATCATGGATTAGATTGCGGGGCAAGTGGCTAGTAACTTGTTCGAGAAGATGTCCTTGGAGCTAGAGGCACGACGTGAACCGCTCCCTCCGGTAGCTGATTCGTGCACTCCTCCTGATGTTGGATGGACTTGATATCACGCCAATACTTGCGAATGCGGGCTCGTTGGTGCACTCTCATGAGCTTCCTCCACTTCTTCCTCATCCTCGCTTGCATCTTCTTCCTTCAGCTCTGGTCTCGAATATCTTCCTTCAAAGGTTCCTTGTCCTTGTTGTTGGAGACCATGGTGCTTCGGGATCAAAACAACCGCGCAAAACAGCTCGAAACACAAACACGACGAGAGAATCGATATTATCGACCTCCTCCGGGTCCGGGGGATTATATAGCAAAGCAGCTTTACGACAAAGCAGTTAAGGTTCCAAAGCCGAAAACGAGTGGGAACCGGGACGCCGAGGGGCGGTCACGCACATGTGTCGGCGCGGCCCGCGCCGCCCGCGTGGTGACGGGCCCTCGCGCGTCTTTTCCACCCGTTTCGATTCCGTAATTTTTCATATTTTCTAAAAACAGCAGAAATAATGTTCTGAAAGGTAAACTGCGGGACTTTTCATTACCACGTGATCGTTACTACTCTATTCAAAGTCCAGTTCGGCGGACTCGTCAATTTGTCCTTTGATGAAAGCTTCCGCGTTTCCACTTGAACAATATCAACATCAACATTATAAGAATCACTCCGAGATATAATGCTTGCAGCCTTCGTGCTCATCTCACCACTCGCTGTAGCATCGCTTCGAGAGCATTACAACTTTAATTGCTCCCGAACGATACAACTTCCTCAACAACATATGGTCCTTCCCACTTCGAGTAATATCCCCGCAAAGAATTCGAGACGAGACCGATAGACAATAGAACTTGATCTCTCAACATTAAATCTCTTTGATGACTCCTTCTATCAAGGCCACTTCTCACACTTTTTCTTTAAAGCAGCTTCAGCATTTTCATACGCTTCACTTCCATTCATCTAGAGAACTTAATTGCAACAACCCCTTATTACCATTAATGTTAGATCTTTATTTAGTCTCTAACAGCCCAATAAGCTTTGTGCTCTAGTTCTAAAGGTAAATGACAAGCTTTTCCTATAAACCATTTTATAAGTTGACATTCCTATAGGTTTTTATAAGTGTGCCTATAGTACCATAGTGCTTCTCTTCAATTTACTGAATTCAATTCTTTCTAGATTTATTAACAAGCTTTCATAAGATAGATTTAATTTCTCTATTTGATAGCTCTACTTGACCACTAGCTTGAGGATGATGTTTGAAGCAATTCTATGATTAATACCATACTTTAGCAAGAGTTTTTCTAAAACCTCCATGAATAAAATGAGAACCTCCATCAGTCATAATATATCTAGGTACTCCAAATCTAGGAAAAATAATATCTAAAAGCATTTTTAAAGAGGTCTCACCATCAAGACTTTTTGTAGGTATGGCTTCCACCCATTTAGTAACATAATCAACAACAACAAGTATATGAGTGTTACCTTTTGAAGAGGGAGTCCCATGAAGTCAAATCCCCAACAATCAAACGGTTCAATAACAAGAGTATAATTCATAGGCATTTCATTGCATGCTGGAGATATTACCAACCCTTTGACATTCATCACAAGATAAAATAAACTTCCTTGCATCTTTGAAGAGAGTTGGCCAATAAAAACCTGATTGTAGAACCTTTGCGCGGTTCTATCTCCGAGTGATGTCCTCCATAAGCACTGCCATGACATTTACTCAATATCTCTTGTTGTTCATATTCGGGAACACACCTTCGCAGAATACCATCCACTCCTTCTTTATATAAGTGTGGGTCATCCCGAAATAATGCCTCAAGTCATAAAAGAATTTCCTCCTCCGTTGAGCTGAAAAGGTTGGAGGCATGTACTTGGAAACAATAAAGTTAGCATAATCAGCATACCAAGGATCTGTCTCGCGAGCTTACCTTTATTACAGCCAATTGTTCATTTGGAAAACTATCATTAACGAGAACAGGATCATAAGCAATATTTTCCAATCTAGACAAATTATCAAGCAACAGGATTATCAGCACCTTTCCTATCTACAATATGTAAATCAAATTCTTGCAAAAGAAGTACCCATCTAATAAGCCTCGGCTTAGCATCTTTCTTTGTCATAAGGTATCTAATTGCAGCATGATCAGTATGAATTGTAACTTTTGAATCAACAATATAAGATCTAAATTTATCACAAGCAAAGACTACAGCTAACAATTCTTTTTCAGTAGTAGCATAATTTCTTTGAGCAACATCAAGAGTTTTGCTAGCATAATGAATAACATTTAATTTTTATCTACTCGCTATCCAAGAACAGCGCCTACAGACAAAATCACTAGCATCACACATAATTTCAAATGGTAAATTCCAATCAGGAGGTTCAACTATAGGAGCAGTTGTTAAGGCTTTCTTTAGAGTTTCAAAAGCTTCCTTACAATCATCATCAAAAACAAAAGGTACATCTTTTTGAAGAAGATTAGTAAGAGGCTTTGAAATCTTGGAGAAATCTTTAATAAATCTCCTATAAAACCCAAGCATGTCCAAGAACACTACGAATACCTTTAACATCCCTTGGATAGGGCATCTTCTCAATGGCTTCAACTTTAGCTCTATCAACTTCAATACCTCTCTCGAAATTTTATGTCCCAATACAATTCCTTCATTAACCATAAAGTGGCATTTCTCCCAATTAAGAATAAGGTTAGTTTCTTCACATCTCTGCAAAACTTTATCAAGGTTTCGCAAGCAACTATCAAAAGAATTCCCGTAGACGGAAAAATCATCCATGAATACTTCCACAATACTCTCACAAAAGCCATGAAAAATAGCAGACATGCATCTTTGAAAAGTAGCAGGAGCATTACATAAACCAAAAGGCATACGCCTATAAGCATAAGTTCCATAGGGACAAGTAAAAGTGGTTTTCTCTTGATCTTTAGCTTTAACAACAATTTGTGAAAACCCGGAATAACCATCAAGAAAACAAAAATGAGTATTTTTAGATAACCTTTCTAGCATTTGATCAATAAATGGTAAAGGGTAATGATCTTTCTTAGTAACTTTATTAACTTTTCGATAATCAATGCACATTCTATACCCTACAACTACTCTTTGAGGTATGAGCTCATCATTATCATTAGGCACAACAGTCATTCCTCCTTTCTTAGGAACGCAATGCACAGGACTAACCCATCTACTATCAGCAATATGATATATAATACCAGCTTCAAGAAGTCGTAATACCTCATTTCTTACCACATCCTTCATCTTGGGAATTAGACGACGCTGAGGTTCAACAACGAGCTTCGCATCATCTTCCATATTAATGGAATGTTGGCAAATAGAGGGAGAAATCCCCTTCAAGTCATCAAGAGTATAGCCAATAGCACCTCGGTGTTTCTTCAATATTTGCAATAATCTTTCTTCTTCAAACTCTGTAAGCTTAGCACTAATAATAACAGGATATATTTTCTTATCATCAATATGAGCATATTTAAGATTATTAGGCAAAGGCTTTAAATCAAAAACAGGATCTTCCTTTGGTGGCGGTGTTGTACCCAAGTCTTCCACCGGTAAATCATGCTTGAGAATAGGTTGGCGAAGAAAAATCTCCTCAAGCTCATCTCTTTCTTTCCTAAAAACTTCACTCTCGCTATCCTCCAAATGTTGCTGCAAAGGATTATTAGGAACAAGAATAATAGATGCACACTGCTCCATTTTAAAATCATTACTAGGCAAATCAGCTTTATAAGGAGTTTTGGTAAATTTAGAGAAGTTAAACTCATAAGATTCACCAGCAAATTTAGTCAAAATTTTCTCTTTCTTGCAATCTATAATAGCTCCACAAGTATTTAGAAAAGGTCTACCAAAAATGATAGGACAATAATCACTAGCAGCAGAACCAAGTACCAAAAAGTCAGCAGGATATTTAATCTTACCACATAGAACTTCCACATCTCGAACAATACCAATTGGAGAAATAGTTTCTCTATTAGCCAGCTGAATAACCACATCAATATCTTCAAGTTCACAAGAATCAATTTCGTGCATAATCTCCGTGTAAAGCTCATAAGGTATAGCACTAACACTTGCACCAATATCACATAAACCATAGTAGCAATGATCACCAATTCTAACAGATATCATAGGAACACTAGCTTGTTTGGGTTTATTAGGATGTGAAACAATATTAGAAGCATCTTCACAGAAAATAATATGACCATCCTCTACATTTTCAGTCACAAGATCTTTAACTATTGCAACGACAGGTTCAACTTTTATTTGTTCTTCAGGTTCTATATGTTTCTTTTTCACTTTTATGAACCGCACTATTTATAACAGAGTACTCCCTCATTTTAGCAGGAAAAGGAGTTTTTTCAATATAAGCTTCAGGAATAACACAATCAGCAGTTTCAACTACAACACACTTATTAATAGATGAATCAATTTTATCTTTATATGGTTCATGATACTTATCAAAATTCTTCTTAGGCAATTCATAATGAGAGGCAAAAGCTTTATAAAGGTTTGCAGCAACTTGAGAATCAAGACCATATGTAGCACTCATATTACGAAATGTATCAGTATCCATAAAAGCTTCAATGCATTTATAATCATAAATTATACCCGATTCTCTATCTTTGTCATTCTCCCAACCTTCGGTATTTTCTTGGATCCGATCAAGAAGGTCCCTTTTAAACTCTTCTTTATTGCGTGTAAATGATCCAGAGCAAGAAGTATCCAAGCAAGGTCTTGTCTTGAAAAGAAAGTCTTGCATAGAAATTATCAATAATAACATTACCAGGAAGCTCATGAATGGGGCATTTGAGCATTAAAGACTTCAATCTCCCCCAAGCTTGGGCAATACTCTCTCCATCATGAGGCCAGAAATTATATATGCGGTTCCGATCTTTGTGAATTTCACTTGGAGGATAAAATTTGGAATAAAATAAAGGCACATTGTCCTCCCAGTCAAGAGAATCACCATTCTTCAGCAGTTTATACTAATGCGCTGCTTTACCAGACAGCGATATAGAGAATAGCTTCTTCCTAACTTCATTCATAGCAATACCTGCACATTTGAATAACCCGCATAATTCATGCAAAAACAGTAAATGATCACCAGGATGGACAGCTCCATCCCCTTCATAGCGGTTATCCATAACATGTTCAATAATTTTCGTAGGTATTTTATATGGTATTACTTCCTCACCTGGCGCCTCATCCACTACCGTTGCAGTAGTAGTAGATTTCCCAAATAGAAATTGAAGAGAAGATCTCTCCATAATGACTTATAGCGAGTAGGCGAAATAAAATCAGCACAAACAAGTAAAGGTTTTCCTTACCAATTCCGCTTACCAATAGCGCTTCACTCCCCGACAACGGCGCCGTAAAATAGTCTTGATGACCCACAAGTATAGGGGTGTATCGTAGTATCTTCGATAAGTAAGAATGTCGATCCCAACGAGGAGCAGAAGGTGTTGACAAGCAGTTTTGATGAAGGAATCACTGTAAATGCTCACAGACAAGTATTCAGGGGTTTTGATGTAACAGATGAATAAAGTACGAGTAAGTAAAATGCGAGAGAAATAATTGCAGCGAGTGGCCCAATCCTTTTTAGCACAAAGGACAAGCCGGTTTGTTTACTTATAATAACCAAACGTTCTCGAGGACACACGGGATTTTAGTCTAGTGCTTTCGCTACATACGACTGATTAATCTTCATTGTTTTGATAAGTGTTGTGTGGGTGAACCTGTGCTAATGTACCGCCCTTCCTAGGACTAATACATACTTGTGATTATACCCCTTGCAAGCATCCGCAACTACAAGAAAGTAATTAAGATAAATCTAACCACAGCCTTAAACTCGAGATCCTCGCGATCCCTCCCGCATCGATATACCAACGGGGGTTTAGGTTTCGTCACTCCGGCAACCCCGCAATTGGAAAACGAGTACAAGATGCATTCCCCTAGGCCCATAAATGGTGAAGTGTCGTGTAGTCGACGTTCACACGACACCACTAGAAGAATAACACCACAACTTAAATATCATAACATTGAATATTACTCAACCATAGTTCACTACTAACATTTAGACTTCACCCATGTCCTCAAGAACTAAATGAACTACTCACGAGACATCATATGGAACATGATCAGAGGTGATATGATGATGAATAACAATCTGAACATAAACCTTGGTTCAATGGTTTCACTCAATAACATCAATAACAAGTAGAAATCAGTACCGGGAGAGTTTCCCCTATCAAACAATCAAGATCAAACCCAAATTGCTACAGCGGCGACGATGTCCAGCGGTGGAGATGGCGGTGATGATGGTGGAGATGATGATGATGGTGATGGAGATGATGTCCAGCTCGATGGCGGTGACGATGGCGTCGATTTCCCCTCCGGGAGGGAATTTCCCGGCGGATTCCTGCCCGCCGGAGAGCTCTTTTCTCTCTGGTGTTCTCCGCCCCGCGAGGCGGCCGTAACCCTTCGTGAGGATTCCTCCGTGGCTTAGGTCTTCGGGACGAAGGGTTTCGCGAAGAAAAGGAGGCGAAAGAGGCCGAGGGGGCCCCACACCACATGGTGGCGCGGCCGAGCCATGGGCCGCGCCGCCCTATGGTGTGGGCCCACCTTGGGTCCACTCGGCTCCCCCTTCGGCTTCCTTCGTCATCCGGAAAAATAGGATTTTTGGTAAAACTTCCTTCCACAGTTGATCTTCCGAAATATTGCATCCCGACGGTGCTTTTTCCAGCAGAATCCTGGCTCCGGTGCTCGATCTCCAAATAATCATGAAACATGCAAAATAGATGAAATAACATAAGTATTGTGTCCCAATATGAAATATATCAATGAATAATAGCAAATTATGATATAAAATAGTGATGCAAATTGGACGTATCAACTCCCCCCAGCTTAGACTTCGCTTGTCCCCAAGCGAAACCGAACTCGTAAACAGGTCCACATGTTTATGGAGTGAAGAGTCGATAAATAAAATACGGACAAGAAGCATCATATTCATTCACACAAGACATTATAGTAAACAACTTCCTCATATAACTCAATCTTGAAACAAGTATAAGGTAATCACAAATAAAGGTGCATAAGAAATCATAATTGGTGATGGCAAACTTTGTTCTTGGTCAGAGAACAGTTAACAGATTATACTTATCTAGATATTTGACTTTTCTATTACGATGATTTCCACCTCATGCTGAAATTTATTTGAATCCATTCAAATGTTTCAAACTTCTTCCTTATCGAATATATCCACATATATATACTCAATTCATTGTTGGAAGTTTTCATGAAGTAGAAGAATCTCCCGCACAACCTATGCCAAGTGAACCACATACATCATCATGTATTTTTCCACTAAGTTAGTTGCCCGTTCAACTCTTGGCCTATGAACGGTATTTCAGTCATTCTCTTTAGAAAAGATTTGCAAGCGCCAAACGATTCAAAAATCGAATGACTCCAAAAATCCATTTGCATGGAGTTCCTTCATGTGTTCCTTTCTAATATGACCTAAATTGCGGTTCCACAAATAAGTGGAATTCAAATCATTTGCCTTATGGCATTTTAGCATCAGTATTATGTATGTGTGTTTCACCATTAAGATTTATAATAACTTATCCATCGTACATGGAGTAATGTCATAATTTGAACAACTCATTGTTTTCATTTGACCAGAGCAAAATAACAATTATTAAGTTCTTTATTATAAATTCTAAGGGCTAGATAGAATGCCAACGACGAACATAATAACAGTTTATTTTTGTTCCAGACGTGCCTTCCTATCATATTCCTTGTTAGTCATTTAGGCCATTATTTTCTTGTATTGCGTTGTTTTTGTATGACACTTCATACCAACCAATATGGTACTAATACCCAAGAATTTCATTGTGTGACCAAACTAGGAATAGAACCATAACATGTATATCATGTATATACACCTGAGCTAGACTTTCTAGTCTTTTCTTTTCTTTCTGCCAAAATATCTTTTGTAGTTTCTCTTTTAGCTTTCCTCATTATTCAGAAAACACTTCACCTTCAATAACTTCTAGGTTTGTTGGTCAAATACCAATAACCTTGAGGTTCTTACTTTGAAGTTGATCATCATATGACAAGTGTTCCAGATTTCACTATTAGTAACTTTGTAATATGATGAACAATTTCACTCATAATTTTATCCATCGATTCATGACGACTTTCCGAGACCAAGTATGTACATGCTAGGCTCGTAAAGTTTAACCTCAGTATTCGCATGTGCAAATCTGGCTTGCACCCGTTGTATGCACACGTAGAATCTATCACACCCGATCATCACGTGATGCTTCGAAACGACGAGTCTTAGCAACGGTGCATACTAAGGACGATCACTTCATGGATATGTGAATATCGTTAGTGCCCCAATAGTTGGAGGATTGGGACGCCTTGCGTCTTCAACCTTCCTACATTCCCATAAAACTTATGAGTTTATGTAGTCTCACCAAATTATATTCTATCATCTTGCAATAAGGTCTTAGATATCACATATATCTCATACCTTGATTATTTCGAAAACAAAATTTTCAGCTCCTTACTTTTCAAACAGATTTGAACTTCAAGTTTCATGGAGACAAGATAACTTTAGGTACTAATTGAAACCATAGCTCTTTGAATCAACAATGTGAGGTTTACTAAAAGTTTGCAATAGGACTTAATTATTTCTTGATTCTTTAACAATACGGTACTAGTCCGTAAAGTTTCTTGTCAGATTTTAACAGTATTTCTATCTCAATTACAAGACTAGCGCATGGTAGAATACGGATGCCAATACTACAAAATTAATTCAAAATACTACTCAGACTATGTTCATGATAATTAGTTCATGTTTTAATCTAATTACTAATGAACTCCCACTTAATACAACATCCCTCATAGTTGTTAAGTGGTACACGATCCACATCCACTACACCAAAACCGATCATCACGTGAGATGATGTAGCTTCAATGGTGAACATCAACATGTTGATCATATCATCCATATGACTCGTGTTCAACCTTTTGGTTTCCGTTGTCCCGAGGCCATGTCTGTACATGCTAGGCTCGTCAAGCAAACCCAAGTATTCCGCGTGTGCAACATGGCTTACACCCGTTGTATGTGAACGTTGAGTCTATCACATCCGATCATCACGAGATGCTTCGAAACGACGAACCGTGCAACGGTGCATACGAGGGGAGAACACTTTATTATCTTGATATTAATGTGAGGGATCATCTTATAATGCTACCGTCGCGTTCTAAGCAAAATAAGATGCATAAAGGATTAACATCACATGCAATTCATATGTGATATGATATGGCCCTTTAGTCTTTGCGCCTTCGATCTTCATCTCCAAAGCACGGACATGATCTCCATCATCAACGGGCATGATCTCCATCATCGTCGGCGTAGCGTCAAGGTCCATGGCGCCGTCTTCATGATTGTTCACCTCATGTAGCAACTATTATAACTACTTTGAGATACTACTCAACATGAAATTTAAAGACAACCATAAGGCTCCTGCCGGTTGCCACAATACAATAATGATCATCTCATACATATTCATCATCACATCATGGCCATATCACATCACCAAACCTTGCAAAAACAAGTTAGACGTCTCTAATTTGGTTTGCATATTTTACGTGGTTTAGGGTTTTCGAGTAAGATCCAATCTACCTACGAACATGAACCACAACGGTGATACTAATGTTGTCAATAGAAAGAGTAAATTGAATCTTCACTATGGTGGGAGAGACAGACACCCGCAAAGCCACTTATACAATACAAGTTGCATGTCGAACGTGGAGCAAGTCTCATGAACGCGGTCATGTAAAGTTAGCCCGAGCCGCTTCATCCCACCATGCCACAAAGATGCAATGTACTCGAACTAAAGACAACAAAGCATCAACGCCCACAAAACAATTGTGTTCTACTCGTGCAACCATCTATGCAAAGACACGACTCTGATACCACTGTAGGATAACGTAGCATAGAAAACAAAAAATTTCCTACCGCGAGAACGCAATCCAAGCCAAGATGCAATCTAGAAGATGGGAGCAACGAGGGGATGAACGAGACTAACCCTTGAAGATTTCCAAAGCCTACAAGAGGAGGCTCTCGTTGCTGCGGTAGACGATCACTTGCCGCTTTCAAAAGCGCGTAGAAGATCTTGACGGTGCCACAATCGGGCAGCACCTCCGTACTCGGTCACACGTTCGGTGTTGATGACGACGTCCTTCTCCCCGTTCCAGCGGGCAGCGGAAGTAGTAGATCCTCCTTGGAATCCCGGCAGCACGACGGCGTGGTGGCGGTGTCGATGGAGAACTCCGGCAGGGCTTCGCCTAAGTGTATGCGGGAGTTGTATGTGGAGGAGGGATGCTAGGGTTTGGGGAGAGGGGTGCCTTGGGCGCCGGCCATGAAGGGGGTAGCCAAGGTTGGAGGCTTGAGTGGCCGGCCACCCTCCCCTTGTCCCTCATTATATAGGTGGAAGCCCCAAGAGTTGTAGTCCAAGTTTTCGAATAAGACCCCAACACCAAAACTTCCCAAAGGTGGGAAACCTACTCAAGGGGGGAGTCCTACCCAAGGTGGGACTCCCACCTTTCCTTAGGTGGGGTGGCCGGCCACCTCAGGTGGAGCCCACCTGGGACTCCTCCCTTAGGGTTTGGCCGGCCAAGCTTGTGGAGTCCCTCCGGGACTCCACCTTCCATAGTGCCTTTCTTCCGGACTTTTCTAGAACCTTCTAGAACCCGCCATAAATGCACCGGATCATTTCCAAACTTGGAATATGACTTCCTATATATGAATCTTATTCTCCGGACCATTCCGGAACTCCTCGTGATGTCCTGGATCCCATCCGAGACTCCGAACAAAACTTCAAACTCCATTCCATATTCCATATCTACTTAAACGACATCAAACCTTAAGTGTGGCACCCTACGGTTCGCGAACTATGTAGACATGGTTGAGACTTCTCTCCGACCAATAACCAATAGCGGGATCTGGAGATCCATAATGGCTCCCACATATTCAACGATGACTTAGTGATCGAATGAACCATTCACATACGATACCAATTCCCTTTGTCACGCGATATTTTACTTGTCCGAGGTTTGATCACCGGTATCTCTATACCTCGTTCAACCTCGTCTCCTGACAAGTACTCTTTACTCGTACCGTGGTATATGGTCTCTTATGAACCATTCATATGCTTGCAAGCTAATTAGACGACATTCCACCGAGAGGGCCCAGAGTATATCTATCCGTCATCGGGATGGACAAATCCCACTGTTGATCCATATGCCTCAACTCATACTTTCCGGATACCTAATCCCACCTTTATAACCACCCATTTACGCAGTGGCGTTTGATGTAATCAAAGTACCTTTCCGGTATAAGTGATTTACATGATCTCATGGTCGAAAGGACTAGGTAACTATGTATCGAAAGCTTATAGCAAATAACTTAATGACGTGATCTTATGCTACGCTTAATTGGGTGTGTCCATTACATCATTCATATAATGACATAATCTTGTTATTAATAACATCCAATGTTCATGATCACGAAACCATGATCATCTATTAATCAACAAGCTAGTTATACAAGAGGCTTACTAGGGACTCTTTGTTGTTCACATAACACACATGTATCAATGTTTCGGTTAATACAATTATAGCATGGTATGTAAACATTATCATAAACACAAAGATATATTATAATAACCATTTTATTATTGCCTCTTGGGCATATCTCCAACATCGCCAAACTCCCTACTTGAGGAACACACCCTACTGCTAGTATTTACAGGAGAGCACCGTGCGCCTCCCCCATCTCGGCTCCGACCAGCTATGCCGGCAGAGCAGATCCGGGATTGGGCCGGGCAGGAAAGCTTCTCGCTTACGACTCTCAACGGGGAAGAGAAAGGAACGAGGTGGAAAGAAGATGTATCATCAGCTTGTATTTAGAGAAAGGGGAGAAACTTCATCACAAACAATCGGTAGTAATGTTGTAACCTGCTGAACTCTGTACAAAACTATTCAGACTTTCTTGTAGTTTCATTTTGGATATTCACTTAAAAGTAGAGCATGTAATATTTTACAAATACTTCAAATACACATATGAAGATATCAGGCTAGACACTAAAGGTCGATTTTTGTAAATGTACAGACCTGACCAACAAGAGCTAGTGCATTATTGAGAAAAGAAATTGTTAACCAGACCTGTAAGCTTATGACATAGCTAGTCATTGGAACATGCCCTTGCCTTGCAGCCAGCGCTGTCCACAGCCAAAATGGGTTCTGGATTAGTGTTGGAGGATTTCTCAAGTTTAAGTGGCTATCATATGGGTATGTTTCAGCAGCAGCAGAGAGGCCTAGGGTAAGCTTCATCTCTTCAACTTTAGATTCAGCATGCCTCTACATTACAGAAGACGATGTTTAGTTGATTGGCACAACTTCAGCAGAACATGTAAAAATGATAATATATATCAAACTATCCAAGAACTCCATTTGAAGAAAAGATGAGTCCTCAACTGAAGATGTGAGCAATGCATCCAGCAAAACTAACCTACAATCATGAGCTAAACCACTTATGATTCATCTAGAAAATACAGACACAGATTAAGACATGAATAAACACAAGGAAGAGGATCTCACACAAAAACCATGCTTTGCAGATGGACAAAAATTCCATGAAGAATCCTTGCAATCCATAGTTCGCACTGCACTTCCTCATCATCCTACTAACAACCATGAAACAAAAACAGATTATCCAACAAAGAAAATGCATTCACAAGAAAATGCAAGCTAAAGACAGTATATTTAAGATCTAGTTTAGCAAAAGGAAATACCGTGGCCAGGCCACTGGAGAGGTCAGTGATGAAGATATCCACTGTCTCACCGCTGCTGCTGCAGAGAGAGCACACACAGTTTTAGTGCAAACAAATCAAATGAAATGTGCTAACTATCCAAAAGAGAAATTGATAAGCATCAGAATGGTTTTACCTCATGTGGCTTAATGCCTTGCCATGACTCCCCATCCGGCAGGCTTGGACATTTTGGTGGCTTCAATGCTCTGTCACCAAGCCCTCAAATCCAAGCTACTCACAAAATCTGTATGGGGCAACAAAGGATAGGAGTAGCACAACAGTAAGCATCGCAAAATAGTAGTAGCTCATGTAGGTTTAGAAATGCTTACTAGTGCAAAAACTTTCTATCAGGGATTAGATACATCCTTGCTGCAGCCCATGTTCTTTTATCCCGACCGACACACAGACCTGCAGGTTCAACGGGCTCGAAGAGTAAAATTCAGGAAGCAAAGCAAAGAACTAATGACCATAATTATTTAGCTGAGAAAATGAAAGACAATGTTTTTTTCCTTTTATAAACCACACCAATCTGTGAACACTCAAAATTGGAGTGAAGTGTTACCATGAAAAACGAAATCATACACAAAATTCGGTAGCACATGTCCCTAACCCCAATTGATGCAGGAGTGGCTATTACTACCGTTGTTGTTGACCGCACTAGTATCCCCGCCTGACAAACCCAAATTCTATGACCACCAAACACTAACATGATAGAAACATATTAGCATTGGTAATCAAATGATTCTTAGCTGCTTCTTAACACTATATTAACTGAATATCATGTATCCCAAATCCCTTGAGTGAAACATAATAGAATGCATACCCATAACTCTGTGGTGCATTTTATAAGCTCACAGACATTGACAGCAACTTTCAAATAAGGAATATAAACCTGGATGCACATATTGCCCAAAAGTTACAGATATACAGAATGGAGTCACAATCCAAGACTTAAATCTAAAGACTACATTCTAGTAGTACAAGTTTGTGTGCTTGTTGTTGTTCTCGTAGCATCTGCATCTCCATTTGGCAAAATCAAAGGGCGTCTTGGTACAAGTGCTGGCAAAATGCAGCTGCTGCACGTCCTCCTCCAGAGAGAGAGAGAGAGAGAGAGAGGAGGGAGGGCGCAGGATGGGGACTTACCGGCGGATGAAGCTACCTGAGCGCAGATTGGGTGGAGGGGCCGGAGCAGGAGCAGGCGGCGCAGGGGAAGATCCGGGTCGCTGCCTCCCGTGCTCCGCAATCTCCCCCACCTTCTCTCTTTACCCCTCTCTCTTCCTCTAAGAAGGGGTGTGGAGATGAAGGGCGACCGTCCAGGCGGAGGCAGAGGGGTGGCGGCACGAGCTGGGGCTGCAGAGGAGATGTGGCGCTAGGGTTTCACCTTTTCAGGTTCTGGACGAGTCAAAAGAAATGGCGGAAAAGTCAAGGGGAAACCCTCTCTCCGAGCCAACGAGGGGAGAGAACCCGCCATGGCTAGGACGGAGGGGGCCTCCATGGCAGTGGCTGGGCGGGTACAAAATGGATGGTGCAAAGGCGACGCTAGCGGATGGACGGCGCGGACCACGTGAGCAGTGTCCAGAACCGCATCCGACGGCCAAGATGGCTCGATCGGATGGTTGGACGGCTCACAACGCGGCACGTCGACAGAAATGGACGGCCCAGATTCAGGTGGCCTGGATTGAGGCCTTTAGGTGCCCAAATGTTTAAAAGAGATTTTCCGAGAGATACCATCCATCTTTTTATCCCTTGGCTGCGGGCCTAACTTTTCTTCTTCTTCTTCTTCTTCCCTCCTTAGCCCCCTCTACGGACCGAAACCCTAACCCCAAATCCGCCTCCGCCCCCTCC
Source organism: Lolium rigidum (assembly GCF_022539505.1). Taxonomy (NCBI): domain Eukaryota; kingdom Viridiplantae; phylum Streptophyta; class Magnoliopsida; order Poales; family Poaceae; genus Lolium; species Lolium rigidum. The sequence continues at coordinate 114,836,079 of NC_061509.1, read as the reverse complement.
CATGGCGACAGCGGACGCCGATACGGCCGAGGTCGAGCGGCTCTACGAGCTCGGCGACCGCCTCTCTTCAGCCAAGGACAAGTCTCAGGTGCGCTTCTCTCCTTCTCCACCGCCCCATTCCCTCGGTCTAGGGTTTTGATGGGTTTTTTTGTGTGGGGCCTTGCAGCACGCAGCGGACTACGAGGCGATCATAGCGTCGGTGAAGGGGCAGAACGTTAAGGCGAAGCAGCTAGCTGCCCAGCTCATACCTCGTTACTTCGGGAGCTTCCCGGCCCTCGGCACCTTCGCCATGGAGGCAATGTTCGATCTCGTCGAGATGGAAGAGCTCGCGGTTCGTGTTCTCTCTGCTAATATCGTCTTAGTTGATTCTAATCGTTTCCTAACTAAGTAGCTCGGCGTTGTTGGAAACATCGGTCAAAAAACGCTCAACACTAGCATTTGAGACCTTTTCCTTTTTGTGTTAAGTTGGTCTTTGATAGAGTGGACTTGCCAAAATCTAAACATTTACGTGTGAAAGCTTGTTTGGGGTTTAGCTTGGTCTGTGGCAGGTATTGATTCCTGTAAACTTTCCTGCCCCCTCTGCTTGCTCTTAAGGGTTTTTGCTGCTGATTCTGTTTCTAGGAGACACTTTTTTTTTGTAGTAGAGCTGATCTGTTGAATACAAGCATTGCTTTGATTCTTGTCTTGCAAATAGCTACAATTGGATTGAAACAATACATGCACCTTAAAAAACTGTAATTAGGGAAATGCGAGACAGTGAATGTTAGTGCTAGATCATTACATGGCACAGTGATTTTTTCTATCAATTCCACTCTTGATCCTTAACTAGTATAGCTGATCTGTTAAATACAAGCATTGCTTTGATTCTTGTCTTGCAAATAGCTACAATTGGATTGAAACAATACATGCACCTTAAAAAACTGTAATTAGGGAAATGCGAGACAGTGAATGTTAGCGCTAGATCATTACATGGCACAGTGAATTTTTCTATCAATTCCGCTTTCTAATTGCTTTTCATTGAAGTGATCATGCAAGGAATGTTTTCCATTATAGATAAATGTGAGTGTGCTCTGTAATGTCTCCGCAGCCCTATGCCAGTTATTTGTTAATGGCTGTACCTGATTACTTCAGGCGATGTTAGTTCAAGATTTTAGCAGTTTTTACGATACCCAACGTTTTTTTTAAAATAAATGCGTGAAAGATACAAAATGTCTTATCTTATCCACATAATGTGCTTACAGATCATTTTGGAACAGTGAGTTTATTCACCAGACTTATCCACGTAATGTGCTTACAGATCAGAATACAAGCTATTCGTGGGTTTCCGCTTCTCGGCAAAGATGCAGAGTTTGTTTCAAAAATTGCAGATATTCTTGGTCAGCTCCTTGCATGTGGTATACCTTCTTTCCTATCCTTACTCAGCTGAAATTTCAAATGTGGCTATGCTTCTCATTTTTAGTTGCATCTCAGAGGAAAATGTGGAGCGTGATGCTGTTCATAAAGCACTCATGTCCCTTATACGTCAAGATGTTAAAAGTAAGATTCCAATCTTCTTTTTTTGGTTGTTTACCACTTTCAGTGTACTTTGGGATATGCGCCCTGTTGCCTAACTACTGGACATGTCTTGATTTTCTGCCATCATTTTCTTTGGGTATGTGGACTTGCACAGCATCAAATTTATGTTATCGTTGTGCTAAAACTAAAAGAAGTTGTGTGAATTGCTGTCAAGCCTCGAGATAAACGTATTTTGATGAATTTCTTGATTCTTAACTAACAATGATATTTACTGCACCTGATTAATACAAGTGACAATTTAATGGACTAAAAAACCGACCTATCATGTTATGTTTGTTAAGTAAGTGGTGCTCTATACATTGCTGTGCATATGTACTTCTACATTTTTCTCTCGACCGTTACTTATATCTCAAGAGATATAGGTGTATGACACATGAGAGAATCCGCTTTCATAACTTTGAGATCTAGATATTTTCTTGTTCTAGATTGAGTGTTTTGAGTTCAAGGCAGTGCTGAGCCTTGGACAGCTATACATGTACACAAGAATTAGAGGCGGACGGACCATTTTGTACGCTGCTGGATCACTTCTATTTTTTTTGTCTAAAGCAGCTGAACTATTTGCAGTACTCAATTGTAGCATTTCTTGAGAAATGGCATATTACGGATTTTTGAGCCACTTGTAATCTTTGCTCCCCTTCTGGTTTAGCATGCCATCTGAATCTGAAAGTTAACTTAATATGCATTTTGACATTTCAGGAAAGCGTTCTTTACGCATTAGGAAAACCCTACATGCTACAGTTTACATATTCTCTGAATAGCACTTGTCATGTGTTTTCCGTTTAGAAACACTTGGACACTTTAAGAAGATTTTTGGTCTTTATTTTGGCTCTTAAGGTTTGACATGTTCAATAAATGTTGAACTATTAATAGCGTGTAAGAGTGTTAATGTTTTGCCAACCTGTGAGCTGTATTATCTATCTATCTATTTCTTATATAAAGCGAAACACCACTAAAATTCATTTATGAATTATGATAGTCTATCTTAACATGCAAGCTATCCACATTGCCCATTAGTTTAGCCAACCAATTGTACATGTCATCTCGATTCATTAATTAGTATATATAGTTACATGCAACCTATCCACGCCATCTTTTTTTCAGCCATACAATTGTCCGCGTCACCATTTTTTAGTCGTCAAATACACAGCAATTTCACGTCAATTAAATTAAATCTCTCGACTATTGTGTCCAATTGAATCTTGCATATTTTTTTTAGACAAAATCATATTTCATGTGTCTTGTACCCTTTCTTTTACACCGCAAAGTTCTTAAAGAGATTCCGCCGCAGCGCTCAGGGTATTCTTCTAGTTTTGATAATGAGTAACACCAACTTGTAATCTCTTTGTTCTAACAAAAAGCTTGTAATCTAATTTTTGCTGATATTCGCTCCAATAGGCTGAAATTTACACCATGTACCTCTTTTGGTCTTTCACCTTCATTGCTGGTGCTACCATTCTAGTTAAAATTCTGCTTAACTTCTATTGAAAAAGCAATGGAGCTATTAAACACTGAACTATACCACATTCTTATGTTCTTTGAAAGAACACAAAGATGAATACACATGTTCAATTTTTTTGGGGTGAACCAGCCACATGCTCCCATCAGTAATTATACTAAGGACGTGTTTGTTTGAAGAATGGTAACGGGAACGTAAACGTAATTGATTTACACTGGTAATATAAACGGAATGGGCAAAATCTGAATTCTGTTTGATAAATACTCCGGTAACACATGCACGGGAGTAGCAGCTATTGGCTGCAGTTGACATGTCCAGGTAGCGAGCAGGGACAGACACACGAACCGCTGCGCAACGGCCAACGGTGGCTTGCAGGCGGGCGGCGGCGGTGACTATAGCAGGTCGGCTGTGACGACTACCGCAGGCAGGTGGTGATGGAGACTACAGCGGCGGCGGGGACTACCGCAGGCGGGCGGCAGCCGGGACTGCAGAGGCGGTCGCCATTACAGCAGGTGGGTGGTGGCCGCAACTACAACGGACGGCACGCAAGGGTGGACATCTTGCGACGCTGGAGAGCAGGCTTGCGACGGCGACGTACGGCAACAACAGCGGTAGCGGCGAAAGTGCTCTGCTGTATCGGTATCCGATAACATGTTATGAGGTTACGGATCAACAGAAACAAACAAGATTTAACGGAACTTGTTTACGCCGCTATCGGGTTACGTTACAAATCAATGAACCAAACACGTCCTAAGAGTAACCTGTGGATGGTACTCAGAGAGTTAAACTATAGAATTAATATTCCAAAATGATTCTTGAACTGGTGCCCCAAGGCTCATTTTTGCCATCATTCTTTAGAGTTTCCAACAAGATTCCTCTGCCCTACTACGGGGGCTTTTGTCTTTTGACCACATTCCTTAGTTCTTCATTCAAAGAGTAACATCATGTAAATTGGAATGTAGAGGTTAAAGATTAACATATATGCTGCTACCTTCATCAAGTGCTTATTGTTGCTTTTACCTTCTTGGGTCCAGATTCCTTGCAGCCTTTGTTTAAGCATGTGGAGTCAGGATCAGAGATCCGTGAAAAGATAATTTGTTTCCTCCGAGACAAGGTAAGTGATTACATACATAGACTGCATGATCTCTGGGTTATCAACGTCATTTCCTTAGTGCTAAGAGTTATTTTTTCAGGTTTTTCCTGTCAAAACAGAGCTACTAAAACCTCAAGCAGAAATGGAAAGATATATAACAGATTTAATAAAGAAAGTATGTACTGCTGTTTTCTTGTCTTTAGTCATTTAGTTCCCATCATTTTTTCTGTGGCATGCTTTAACAAAAAAGCTAACATTCAGAGTGTACAAGATGTTACTGGTGTGGAATTTAAACTTTTCATGGATTTCCTGCGGAGTTTGAGCATATTTGGAGATTCGGCTCCTCGAGAATCATTTCAAGAACTAATTGAAATCATTCAAGCACAAGCTGATCTTGATGCACAATTCGATGTAAGTATGCTATTTCAACAGTATTGGAGTAAAATTTGTTATACGTCCACATTAAAATACCAGAAAGTTTCTGTCTCAGTCACTGAAAAACATTTGGGAATTGGCTTTGTTCAGACCCAGCCTTTATTCAACATCTGCATTTTGTTTACCTACAAACTTCTTTGTACTTGTGAACCTTTGATCTAGGCTAGATAAAAAATTGAAGTACAAATGGTATGGCTTATTGGAGGTAACCTGCAGCATTATACCTTGGGATAAGGTGATTTTTTTTCTAACCATCAAGTAAAGTTGTGTTGAGTGCACATTCATCAATAAAAGAAAGTGTAACATGCATGCCAAATGTATCCATTTAGTGGAACTTCTGTAGCATTGGGTAGTGCCTTGGTGGCCATTGGTGGAGGCTAGGCGGCACCGATGCGGTATCGGGGCAATTTGGATACGGGATACGATATTTTTGAAAAACGCTGATACATCTGACTATCTTAAAAATATAAGCATGTCATTGCTAGGAACAGCAGATTACATTGCCTCCTTACATGAGCTGGGTCATATCGGGAAGCTAGGGTTGTTATATATGCATCATTACATGGGCTGGGCCGTATCGGGATCGTACCAATGAAATAGCAGAGACGTATTGGGAAATAAAAGCTGTTCCTTTTCATGGTTTAATCGCTGATACTCGGGAGTACACATTGGGTCATATTGTAGATGAAGCCGCATCGGATACGGTATCCGGTACATAGTTACAAAGTTACATAATCTTCAGCACATATTGGTGTTTCGTAGTGTGGAGGTTATTAAGTTACATAAGATGACATGCTTAGAGCGGTGGATGAGGGGATGAAAAGGCATACATGGGGAGGTGTTCAAACAAGGTCATTCAGGTGTAAATGTATTGTATTGGTTTGTCATGAGCTGATCCGAGAGAAAAGCAGTTTAACGGTTGATGTAACATAATATGTTGCCCAAACACCGCAGGTTTTTCCGTCTTGCATAACTCTAGAATTTCTTAGCAGATCGAGTCTCTTAAAGAGACATTTATGAACAACTAGTTTGGCAAAACTTGTAGTTGTGGCACATAATTGGTGGAAACTGGAAGGTGATCAATGTTCCAGTTTTGAGGTAGTGCAGAACTGCAAATTATCTTTACACATAATAAGTGCACCGTTTACTTTAATGCTAAGTGGTTATTTTGAGAATATGAACTAAGCACCACTTTCTTGTGTCGCTTTCTGTATGCAAGTCTTGGTGAGCTAATGGCTTGATTTACATCTGAATTACTTGATATAGGCTTAAGCTATGCTAATTTATGGCTTGACATGTGCGTGGGCTTGCTGAATTCCCAAGCTGATATCACTCTTTTCCTGAACAGTGTGTAGCCTTTCTGAAGACTAAGGGCTCCTTTGATTCATAGGATTTTTGTAGGAAGTGTGTAGGATTTGGATCCTATGGAAAATTTCCTACATGAGCTGATTGATTCATAGGAACATATCCCATAGGAACTAATCCTATAGGAATCTTGTAGTGCAAATCCTATAGGAAGAAAACATTAGCTCATACTTCATGGGAAATTCCTTTGGTACAATCAAAATCACTTGATCTTCCCATAGGATTCAAGTAGGCATGACATCTCAATCCTATGTCTTTCCTATTCCTATGCTTTTCCTATCCTATGAACCATCGGAGCCCTAATGGAATTCCATGTCACGCACTTCATGCGATATCCATCTGCATCTCTTTCCTACTTAGAGTTGGTGGTGAGTTCGCTCCTGTTACTCCACTTCTACTCACACTTGTGGGGCCAGCAAGCTTGCAAAAGTCAAAAATAAGCAAATGCACTTCTACTCTCATGTGGGATCAACAACCTCATAAAACGCTTAAATAAACAAAAGCTTTCTTGCTCGCACGTGGGATCAACTTGCAAATGACACAAATAAACCAATGCAGCATGTGGGACCACATTCTTCTAAGAGGAACAGAACCACAAATAAACAAATGCAGATTGAGATTCCAAGTCAAAACCATGTCCTAGGTTTCAGCTTCCTTCACTCAACGAACTCCCCTAGTCAAGGTTCAAAAAAGCGGAAAGCTGTAAGCGCTGCTTAAGCGTTCCGTACAGAATCCTACAGACTGGAAACAATGAAGACAAACTAGGCATATATATGCAAGAAATAGTGAAATCCCTCACTTAATTCTTTGTTATTTCTAGCCCAACAAGAGGCCCATCAAGAAAACGAAATTGAAAACCTAGTGTCATGAACGCACGTAGGCTGCCTCTCTCACTTGCCCTCACATATCCTCTCTCGCCCCCCAGTAGGCCAGTAGCAGAGTAGATCGACCTTGATCTGTATGGAGAGGGGATGGGGGGAATGAGTCAGCTGCTGGAGGAAGGGGTTGACCTCGATCTGGGCGAGGAGAGGCGGACGAGTTTGCTACCTGGAGGAAGAGGCCGAAGTCACTGCTGCCTAGAGGGAAGAGGTGGAGGGCGGCGCGGGAGGGGCTTCACCAGCGGCGGGAGGGAGGTCAGTGGCGGTGGTGGGGAGCTGCAATGGAGGGCGCCGCCTCTCTGATTCAGGTCAGGTCACGACTCGAGAGGACAGAGGTTGTGTGCCTGCTTTTTTCTCTGCTCCTCGCTTAATGGGCCGCTTAGGCCCAAAGCTAAGCGTTTGGTCACCGATGCGCTTAGTTTTCCACCTAAGTGTACGCTTCACACCGTTTTTTCCCCGTTGCCCCTAGTTTTGTATCATATCATGAAGGAGCAAAAAATACTAGTTCGATCGCAACAAATACCTTGGTATCCTACATGATTTTTGAGTCACCAAGTCGAGTCAAAGTCGCCAGCGCTGCGGCTAGTGACTTGCTGACTTGAGTCATTGACTCAACTTGATTAGTCGCTCCAAGTCGCCATGGCTTAGAATATGATTTAGAGGTAGAATTAGGAAGGCAAGTAGTTGGTTTACCTTGTAATTTTCCTCCCTGACCTCGTGCATGCCTTTCTTTGCTGATTGCAGGTGTAGTATTAGGTTTTCAGTATCGAGATACTAGGCAGTATCGTTTTTCTGTCAACAGCATCATATCGTAGGATCGTATTGTAGTATCACGATACTATGAGATTTTTTTTTTTATAAATATAATTGATTTATGTGTTAAATAAAATAGTTACTCCCGAAGTACCTAGCATATATTTCCGAAAAAACATAGTGCCATGTCATATTGTTCTTGTAATGGAATGGTATATCATATTCTAGAATTGGAGCGTGCATTCCAGCACCACATGAGGGATGCAGAGGCGACAAATATTATGTTTAGTCCATAACAGGAAACCAATGAAGCGATTACATGCTTATAAGGCTTGCTGATGTCAGCATGTTAACTAATTCTTTGATTAGTTTTAACTGATGTGTGGTATCACCTCTCGTAGAAGTATCGGGATACTACCGATTCAAGGCATGGTGCATTCTGACAACGGTACCACCTGACTAGGATACACATTCGATACGCTCGGTAAGATACTAGGATCTGTATCGCGATAGTGACAATCATCTAGTATACATGTAAGTGATGTAATAATATCAAGCAAGAGCATCATTTGTAACAGCAAACTTGTAAATTTTACTTGAAATAAAGAGTAACTTACTTCTTGTGTGCATCTGTCCAAGTTCTTCTCCTCGATGATCCATATTCCTTTGAAGCTGATTCACATGATTTAATAAGTAAAACAGCAGCAGTTCTACATATAAATACCATCACAGCAACAAGTATAACAACAGAAATTAAGCACTAGTTCATTACAATAAACTGCGAACTACCAAGTTCTTAACTCTTAATAACCAGCCCAAGTCTACCCTAAATCATGTGTCCAAAACAAGGCACACCAGCCCCAAACCAAATGTCCAAAAAGAAGCCACACCAGCCCCAAATCGCTATGTGCCTATGTCCAAAAAGAAGCCACACCAGCCTCAAATCTCTGTCCAAAAAGAAGCCACGCCAGAGCCAAATTCCATCATTCTTCACTTGTCTTAGTAGCAAAGATCATCATCATAATCTCCATTGCCCCTGTCATCATCTTCACCTTCACCTTCATCTCCGTTGTCCCTAGTTTTGTATCATGTCATAAAGGAGCAAAAGAATACTAGTTTGATCGCAACAAAGACCTTGGTATCCACTATCCTACATGATTGGTATCCTCGCTTGTCTCTACCCTAGTCCCCCATCTCCCTGAGTTTCAAAATTCGAGATGCAGCTTTAAATCTTGCAATGCCCCTTGCTGCCTTGCCGCCTGCAAGGCTGTAACTCTCTCCTCGTCTCTTCACTATCTTTATTGCCGGAGCCACGCAGCAGTCTTAGGACACAAATATCTTTTGACAATCTCCCAAGCCAGTAACCAAACTTCTTGCTTTTTGGTGCCTTCGTAGCAACACATGTGCATTGTGCTAGTTAATTGATATTTGTCAGTTGTAAGTCATTTTGTGTGTGTTGAAACACATGATTTGTTATGTTAAAATAAAAATTATACTTGTTGTAGATGGTCTTGCTTTGTGCATCTCATTGTTTGGGTTAGGGATCAGTAAGAAAGGGTGCATATGAGCATATCAATGCTCCACAATCTCACACCTTTGTTTAGTAGTTGCAGTTTCTTGTGTTTGAGGTTCATTTCTGAAGTACTACCTTCATTTGAGGTTGTGGATTTTGCTTAGTCTTTTTGTTCTTTCAGGTTTCTGATATCGATCATATAGAGAGGTGGACCTCATGCATGTATATGGCTCTTCCTATCTTCACGGTATGTCCAGTTTTACAAAGTCACATGTTATTATTAGTGAACATAAAAATCATCTTTTGCTGTTCTTTTCTTTCTGTCTGCCTGATCTGCAGAGAGGTGCATCAAGCAGCAAGTTTCTTAACTACTTTGCTAAGCAAATCGTTCCAGTTTTCGATAAGGTACTTCATCTTGTACCTTGCGTCCTTTGCTTCATGGAGAAATGGATGCAACACTTGTTGTTTCGTTGACATAGTATTGGTTTCAACTGCTTCGTTTGATGCCCTCATGCTTAGTCTCTTAACAAGGGCACTGGGAAATTGTCAACAGAAGAATTTACAATGCTTTTCAAGGTTCAAGTTATGAAATTGGGTTGTTCTTTTGTTACCAAAGCATGACATTCTCCAAACAAGATCTCCTTCTATCACCTGCACATCTGGAGTGTTCTTTTGAAACAACCTGTAGTCTTGCCTGTTTCAGCATTAAGTGTTCATTTTTTTGTCAGATCCCGGAGGAGAGGAAACTGGATTTACTCAAGACAATTTCTGCTAGCTCGCCATTTGCCGTGGCACAAGACTCACGCCAGCTGCTTCCATCCGTTGTTCAGTTGCTCAAGGTTTATGCACTTCTTGTGTCTGATGTGTTTCTTATCCCATTTTGCATGTTTTTTGTCTAATGGAAGATGTGAATAAAACACTCTCTCAGTTACAATGTACTACCTCTGTCCATAAAAGGATGTCTCAACTTTGTCAAAATTTGCATGTACCTAATACATGCAAATTTTGACAAAGTTGAGACATCCTTTTATGGATGGAGGGAGTATATAGAATTAAAATATCCAAGTTGATCTTGCAATTGTTGTTTTGCAGAAGTATATGCCTGGGAAGAAGGTAGATGATATTAATCACAATTATGTTGAGTGCTTGCTATACACTTTTCACCATTTGGCCCATAAGGTTAGATAACCAACATATTCCATATGTACTATGAACCATGTAATTTCTTTGTGGATGACCTTGTGTTGATCTAATGTGCAATATAGACTCCAAACAGTACAAACAGTCTCTGTGGTTACAAGATTGTTACTGGACAGCCATCAGATAGACTTGGAGAGGATTTCTCAGAACATTACAAAGATTTTACCGAGAGGTAATGCAGTATGTTGCAATAATCAATCGATGTTGTATTTTGTTCATGTGTGTATACTTCAAAAACCTGACCTTAAGCTAAGTGTCTACTAATAAGTTCCATCACATTCACATGCTTTATTTTCATGTGTCACCATCTCCTCACATGTCATTCTTCTATTCTAAAGTCAACTTGATTAAATTGTTTGTCTTCGCCTCTGATTTGCAGCACTGGCCACTTCCTTGCTATTCAACTCTAAGAATATGCTATGATAGTAGAATTCTTCAAGTTGGAAGTTCCGCTATGGTTCTGTTGCAGTCCAATTTAAACCTGAATAATTTCGAGTACTTGGAATGCTTTATCTTATTTTGATTCCTTGTAAGAGACATCCACTATTAGGTAATTAAGTTGAGGGAGTCTGTCATCGTGAGTATAATCCTAAGGGTGGATCAGTCACATGCTTTAGACATCACTATGTGTGTGAATGTAAGAAAGAATTAGAACTCCAAATGATGGAAAAGTGGGTATGCCTCCCCTACAGTTTTCAGCTCAAAAATTGGAAATGGGTGTTTGATGCCAAATTTCCTATTAGGCTTTTGGGACGCAAACATTAGAATCTTTTAGCAACCCAGCATATATTTCTGCCATTTCTTAGTTGCCTTTTTCATCCCGCTTATGTTTGCCATTGTTAACTTGCACAAATTTGTTCCCATTGGATGGAGCATGTGAAAATACATTTCAGGCACATATGAAATCTCTTTAATGCAACATGATTTCCATTATGTTGGCGTGTTCCTGATTGTTACAAACACACAGGTTAACTGGGACAGAAGAGACGGTTCGAGCAGCCTCAAAGAGACTAACCCAGGGAATGGCAGATTTCAACAAGGCAATATCATCAGCAAAGACGGCAGAAGAGAAATCTAAAATTGTGAGTTTTAGCTTAGATGCTTGAGTTTACCGGTTCAGTTGCATTGAATTGTTCTCTAGTTGATGCCATGTTGAACTACCATCATTACTGCATCATAGTATTTCTTTGGGAACCTTCTACAATCATAATCTGCAAGATTGGTCCTAGGCATTTTTGTGGCAAACAGATTGATCACTGTTGCGTAACAGTTCTGCCAATTGATTCTGATGTGATTGCTTTCTGCAGAAAACGGACCAGCAGAAATCGACAATGACAATGCGGTCCTATAATAACATATTGGCAATGTCACAGGTGATCCATTTGTTGTATGCACGCAGAACTTTTGCATTAATTTTATTCTTATGAGCTAGTTCCTGGTTATCGTGCATCACAAACTCTGCTTGCTGTTGCTGGTGGCCTGCCAGACATGCCATTTGCTGGCCTGGCTGGCCCATGTCCACAGTAAATTAGCTGCGATGTTCTTATTGACTTGTCATGGTGTAGTAGATACAACTTTAATGTAGTAGGAAATCTCTACTAATAAAGGGAGGAGAAGCAGTAGTGCTGCTGGGTACAGGGATGGAGAGGGGAGGACGACAGTTGGCTGGGGAGAGTGAGGGGAGGAGCAGGAGTGGCGTGCAGGAAGGTGGAGCAGGGAAGGGGAGATGCGGAGGGGAGACTTCGGCAGCCGACGGCTGCTTTTCTGTTCTTGCTCCCCGATATCCCGGCAATTATACGATCGATCGTCCAGCAGCCGGAGATAACTTGCTTCACACATATGTGTCTCTACCTTCAGATTGCTTTCAGGGATCTGTTCTCTAATCGGTAAATCTAGCAGATGCCCTCTAATTGATTAACCTGCAGTTGCGTTTCAGGGAGCACACACGTTTTAGATTGATGTGCTCGTTTCCTAGTTAGCTAAGCGTGTGTGTCTCTCGGCGAGTACAAGGTTGATACTCATCCATAGTGCATAGCACTTTGAGGCGTTGAGCTACACTTCTATGAGTTATTATTAGATCTTAAACAGAAAAAGAGTTATTATTAGATGTTAAAAAGAAATCATTAAATAGTTATCTGAAAAATATTTGTAGGTCGAGTGGTTGACGACAGTTGCAAATCAGTTGGCATATCACCATTCTGAATATATATATGCAATGACAACTAGCTTTGAGAAGCAATTGACATCCTACAACGACGGCAAAATCTATGATCTTTCACTTCAACAAGCATATGCATGCACACCAGAAACACTCTCACAGAAATGACTGTTCGAAAGCTAGGCGTATTATGGTTGCCAAATATAACTAGAGAAAACACTAGACAAAAGGAGATCGGAGAAATATGCCGATATTTGCCATGGGTTGCTAGAAATATAACAATTGTTCGATCAATTCGTAGCAGCGCACGTGCATTCAGCTAGTGTTACTAAGTCAAGGCTAAAATCTAAGGTGTAGGTTATAAACATTAGCATGTTTAACTTCATTCAGAACAAATAGCATTTGGTGAAAAGCCCCCCAGATTAAACAGACAAATGGTATTAGTTTAATGTGGCACCGTATACTCAACAGGATTGTTCCTCAAGAGTGAAGATTGAAGAGACGATGACAGCCAAACAACGGCGTCACACTATGCAATTTTGTATTAAAATGCACAAGCATATCCTTATTTTTGTCTAAATCCCTTGGACATAAAATCCTTTATCCATTTGTCAGAGCCTAAATAAGCTCAGGTTAGCATAGTAGCTTCTTCAAGCTTCAAACTATCAGCCATGCTAGCTAGCTCTGCGTTTGAAGTGTAAAAAGCTATCATACAACTGTAACTAGCTTGTTAGTCTTTCCTATGAAGTCATGGGCCATATTGCTCTTGCATACTGTTGATGCTTTGTCTATGCGCTTCAGAAGAAACTAGTGCGCCATATTATTAGCTGAAGGTCTCAACTATAAGTGACAATTGTTTGTTTCAGCCGTTGCATCCGAAATCTCCTTTATTCATCGGTGATAAGAAAATTACTCTCTCGTGGATGGAACTGCCAAAGAAACCAGCAGCTACAACAGCAGGGTTTGTTCCACCACCGAAAGTTCCATTTTATTCACATTCATTTGTATTTCATTTTAGTCAATTCTAATTTGTTGATGTTTCAGAGTGAAGAGGACCCAACCTGCTTATAATGGGATTGCCCCTGTAAGCAAGAAGGGGCGAGGAGGGGGAGGGATGCCTAATCAGCTTGTGAACAGGGCTTTTGAAGCATTATCCCGTGGTGGTGGTGGTGGTAGAAGCAGTGGAAGAGGCCGGGGCAGAGGAGGGCGAGGAGGGCGAGGAAGAGGGTGGGGCTACCGCTGAGATCACTCGTATAAGTTCCAAGGGACAAGAGATCAGCTTTCTGCCTCCATTCGAGAGTAATGCAGGAGACGTGTTCATTTGGGTTTTTCTCGCTTCACTGGTGCTAGCTTTTCTGTATCCAGCAAGGTGCGTGACTGACGAATGCACCAGGAGTGCTCAAAAGCTCATTCAGAGAGGATGCTTTACTGCCTGCACATCCTAGCTGTTGGTCTATTTAGCTCAGTCCGTTTGGTCGCTGGCGGATTATTCGTTGTTTGGTGGTCTGAACAGAATATTTAGTTCTAGATTCTGTTGGTATTTATTTGATAATTTATTTGGGATTGTAGAGGTGCATCGCCTTTTCTTTTATTCACATTCTTTACACTTGTCCTTTGAATCTGACGTGTATCTATTAGGGTAGGAAGTGTATACCCACAAAAAAACTCAGTATTCATTCTTCCACCTGCCGTAGCCACGTTTCTTGCTTGACTACTGTCAGCCACATACGAGCCTAGCTTTGAATTAACAAAGCCATCAACCGGCCCGGAGTACAACGTAGCATGCAACAAAGAAAAAGAAGAAAAAAGAAAAAACTGGGGGCACCAGCTAGAGATACAAGCCCAGGTGGTGAAGAGCTAAAGCCTACCACAAAGGAACAGGCACACCAGAGCCAGGTCCTAAACTACAAGTTCTCCAAGAACATTCAAGACTTCAGCAAAACACCGGCGGCTCCCCGAGACGCCACTCCGCGGATCTGAACCACATAGGACTAGCACACTGAGCAGCCTGTCAAAACAGAGGATCACCAAACACCCCGAGAACTGGCTAACTACGCTAGTGAAACCGGCGAACCTCCAGAGCTCGAAGGGGGAAACTTCATGACAGCGCCTCCAGGAAGGAAAATGGCGCTCGCGAGTGTCATCGTTGTCGGCACAGACCAGCTGTGTAGTGCTTTCGCGGAGGCTTCGACACCCACCCCAAGAGAACGCCTAAGTCACAGCGAATGCCATCACGACAAACCACCAGCTGTTGAGGAACACCGAGTTGCCTCCTGCCACGACGCACCCATAGACAACCACCCTAGGCTCGGGAATGGTCACGCAAAGGGGAGACACACCGTCTATATGGAGCCACGTACTGCCTGACACATGGCCTCAACGAAAGGGGTTTCGAGGAGGAGCTCGGATGGATCACTAGTAACTAGGGTAGCAGACAAAACCCAGGGGCCACGCCTCCAAGAAGGTGAACGGGGTCCAAGGACATCGTCATTGCCGGCAATGGCAAACGCCTTGCATTGCTTTCGCAAACACCCCATCGAGCCCGCAAGCGTCCCTGTAGGTCAAGGAGTGGTGCCCAATCTCGCAGTTCTGCTATTGTTGTGGTGGTGGTGGTGCTGAATCAACCGCTGCGCCTCTGTTAGCCGTCAAGGCTTCGCCAAATGCAAAATTGGCCACTGCCAGTCTGCCACGTTCGGGTCCGTCCCTCGCGTGACGGTTGGTGCTCTGTCTGAGCGATAGGTTAGGCGAAACTAGGGTTCCCAAAGCGCTCATCTTCCCCCAGATCCCAAGCCGTCCTGGTCCCATTTCCCCGCCGCTGAGCTCGAATCGGCGACGCAGTGTAGGGTTTCCCACCTGGTTCCCGTTTCCACCATTTTCAGCCTTCCGCGGGATGCCTAGGACCGCGGTCGTAATACACTGTCTCTAGGCTGGTTGGAGTCGAGGCGTGCTGGGAGTCGAGGCATGCTGGGAGTAGGCGTTGGCGGCGGGGATGGAGAGGGTGGAGGGGATGCTGAAGAACCTCAAGCTCTCGGAGGCGGAGATGGCGGGATTGCGGATTGACGAGAAGCTGATGGAGATAGCGGATGGTGCTGGAAAGGAAGTGGTGGAGCCGAAGGTGCTAGTGAAAGTTCTGTCGGAGAAATTGGCATCGATGGAGGGCCTGAAGCAATCCCTGAGGCCAATTTGGTGCCCAATCCGGGGAATCAAGTGCTCAAGGAGGGGGGAGAACATTTTCCTGATTACTCTCCTACAGCAATCGGGTAAGAAGAAAGCTCTCGACTGTGGTCCGTGGATGTTTAATAATGATCTGGTGGTAGTGGAAGATTATGACCCGGATAAATCAGTAGATGAGTACTTGTTCAATTCTGTACCTGTATGGATTCGGGTCCTGAAGCTGCCATTGGGGAAAATGAACAAGGCCACTGGCGAAATGATAGGAGAGAAAGTGGGGGTTTGGCTCGAGGCAGATGTTGGAGAAGACGACCTCGCTTCGGGGGAATTTCTGCGAATAAAGGTTAGAATCGACATAAACAAGCCACTTATGAGGGGTTTGATGATTCAGGTGGGGAATGAGGGAAGGAATAAATGGTGCCCTTTTGAATATGAATTCCTCCCTGAGTTCTGTTACAATTGTGGCATCATCGGGCACGAAGAAAACTGTTGTTCAGTTCCAAGGGAGAAAGGAGAAGAGAAACAATTTGGGAGCTGGTTGAGAGCCTACATTCCAAAAAAACAAAACAGTGCAGAGAGACAAAGGTGGAGCAGCGGGGGGGGGGGGGGCAGTGGCAGTGGCAACCGCTCGTATGGTTTCGGTGAAAAAAAGGGGGGAGATGTGGGTAGCAATAGTCTTTCCTGGCGCAAAGATGAGGCAAACAAGTCAGGTTCGGCAACGGACACGGGAAAGAAAACTGACAAAGAGGAGGAGGTCACGAGTCCAGTGAAGAATGTGGTTAAAAAGAAAAATGAGAGTATCCCTGCGGGCTCAAAGAAGGCTATTGACTGGGCAACTTTGGTGGAGTCAGTAGATAAGGAGCAAGAAAAGGGGGTGCAGGAGCCAGTAGCAACAAAGTTGGTACTGTAGGCAGCTGGGAAGGGTGTGGTGGCCAGTAGCACGTCTATGAGAGGAGGGAAATCCCCGGCTGAGAATGCAAATAAGGGGACGGCGAAAGGACTCACTTTTAAGAGGAGAAACAGGACAACAGAAGGTTCTGTTGAGATAGTAGGAGTGAAGCTGGGTGTGAAAAGAATTCCAGATCAGATGGAGGTTGATGAGGCGGAAGGACAGAAGTCGAAGAAGGGGAGGATCGAAGAGAACAAAGCTACACCAACTAAAGCGGGGCTGTCGGAACAGCCCTGCAAGCCCCAATGAGAATTGCGAGTTCGAATTGCCGGGGAATGGGGAACAGGCCGGCAATTCGTGGTCTTCTGGCTCTCCAGAAGAAGGTGGACCCCGACATTCTCTTCTTATGCGAAACCAAGTTGGATGAGAAGAGAATGGAGAAGTTTAGATGGATGCTGAATATGCCACACATGGTAGTGGTAGATTGTGTGGGAAGAAGTGGTGGTTTAGCACTGTTCTGGAAGAGGGACATTGATGTTGAGCTGCAATGGAAGGGCAGAATGCATATTGATGTTGTAGTAACGAGAGGAAGATGGGTTCAAATGGAGGCTTACAGGGATTTACAGAGAACCAAAGCAGGAGAAAAGGGAGGAAACTTGGAGGCTAATGCGCACTCTCCATCATCGATCATCCCTGCCTTGGCTATGCCTTGGAGACTTCAATGAGATCATGTTTGGCTTTGAGAAGCAGGGAGGCCTTCCAAGACCTCAAATTTATATGGACCGTTTCCGCGATACTTTGAACTATTGCAGTCTGATAGACCTGGGTTTTGAAGGATACATGTTCACATGGCGTAACAACAATTACCGGGTGGAAGGGTATATCCGTGAAAGGCTGGACAGGGCAGTGGCGACCCATAGCTGGTGTGCAAGATTTCCCTGTTACAAAGTGATGAATGGTGAGCCTGAACACTCGGATCATAGGCCGGTGGTGGTTACCATATCGGAAACTGCTGTCAACCGATGGAGAGGTGGCAAAAGTGATGATATCAACAAGCGATTTGAGGCAAGATGGCTGTTAGAAGAAGACTGTGAGACAATCGTGTCCAATGCATGGATCCGAGCAAAGCAACACGGGCATAGGGATGTTAAAAACTTGATCAAGGCGGTCTCTATGGACCTCCATTCCTGGAGCAAGGAGGTCCTGGGTGATTTGCAGCAGAGAATCAAAAATCTTCGGAAAGAGTTGGAGGGG
The DNA here is from genome assembly GCF_022539505.1 of Lolium rigidum. NCBI lineage: Eukaryota > Viridiplantae > Streptophyta > Magnoliopsida > Poales > Poaceae > Lolium > Lolium rigidum. The sequence goes on along the minus strand of NC_061509.1, from coordinate 114,818,339 downwards.
TACAGACGAGCTGATATCACCCAACAGATGATTCAGAAGGAGCAAGTGGCAAAATATAAACTGGAACGGTTGGAGGAACAACTTGATATGTACTGGAAGCAGAGGGCACATGTGCAGTGGCTTGAGAAGGGAGACCGCAATACCACATATTTCCATTCTTGTGCATCAGAGAGAAAGAAGAGAAACACGGTGTCAAAACTGCGTGGAGAAGATGGAGTCTGGGTGGAGGGTGAGGAGGCGTTGCAGAAGCTCATTACAAACTACTACTCGTCCCTGTTTAGGCCCATCCCGGGCATTGATGTTAGGCATGCACTCAGCCACATTCCGGCCAGAGTTACCCCCTAGATGAATGAAAGTCTCACTGCAGAATTTACAAGGAAGGAAATCAAAAATGCCCTGGATGAGATGGGGGATTTGAAAGCCCCGGGTGCTGATGGAATGCCAGCTATCTTCTATAAGAAGTTCTGGTCGTTGGTAGGTGACCAAGTTGTGAGCGAGGTGCTACAAGTTTTGCAAGGCGGCAGAATACCGGAGGGGTGGAATAACACCATTGTTGTACTCATCCCAAAGGTGCAGAAACCTGAAAGATTAAAAGATCTACGCCCAATTAGCCTGTGCAATGTTGTGTACAAGCTCATATCAAAGGTGCTTGCCAACCGGCTGAAACCTATTTTAGGAGAGATCATTTCTCCAAATCAAAGTGCCTTTGTCCCGGGAAGACTAATCTCAGACAACTCGATCCTGGCATATGAAATGGCGCATTTCATGAAGAGGAAAAGGTCTGGAAATTCTCACTACATGGCGGTTAAACTCGATATGAGCAAGGCATACGATAGAGTGGAGTGGCCTTTTCTTAAGGCGGTGATGGTGAAACTGGGTTTTGATAAGCATTTTATTAATCTAATCATGGAATGTGTTTGCTCTGTGTCTTACAGATTTAAGGTGAATGGGCAACTTTCAGAAACTGTGGTGCCGGGGAGGGGCTTGAGGCAAGGGGATCCCATTTCCCCATACCTCTTCCTCCTCTGCGCAGAGGGTTTTTCGGGCCTGCTTCATCACGCCGAGGCAGTGGGTGAGATCAAGGGCTTCCAGCTGGCCCCGGCGGCCCCCACGGTGAACCACCTGCTTTTCGCCGATGACTCCTTGCTTCTGGTTGAGGCAAATGGGACCAGTGCAGCCGCGATCAACTAAATAGTGCAGATCTATGAGGAATGCTCTGGCCAGGCCATCAACAGGGAGAAATCCTCTGTTATGTTCAGTGCAAACACGCCAAGACAGAAAAAGGAGACAATAATGCAGTGCTTGGGTCTTGGATTGGAGGCAAAAGGTGGAAAATACTTGGGACTGCCCTTGTATGTGGGGAGATCCAAGGCTAAATGCTTCGAGTTCATTAGAGAGAAAATTTGGAAAAGAATTCAGGGCTGGAAAGAACGCTTCTTGTCGGCGGCAGGCAAAGAGATCCTTCTCAAGGCGGTGGCTCAGGCCATTCCTACATATGCCATGGCTTGTTTTGACTTAACAAAGAGTCTATGTGATAGCATCAGTCAAATGGTGTGCCGCTATTGGTGGTCGCAGCAGGACAATGAAAATAGACTGCACTGGATAGGATGGGAAAAGATGAAGCTCTCCAAGGCTGAGGGAGGTTTGGGTTTCCGAGACCTTTACTCTTTCAACATAGCGATGCTAGCCAGGCAGGGATGGAGACTTCTTCAGGCACCTGACTCACTCTGTTTCAAGGTGTTGAGTGCGAAATATTTCCCGGAAGGCGATCTGCTGAAGGCAAGTCCTGTGACTGGAATGAGTTACGTCTGGAGAAGCATTTTAAAAGGCATCCAGCTCCTGAAGGCTGGGTTGATTTGGCGTGTTGGTGATGGCAAACGCATTAACATCTGGTGTGATCCCTGGTTGCCGAAAGGAGAAGCAAGGACGCCTTTGACTAGGCGAGGCAATTCGATCTTGACTAAAGTTTCGGAGCTTATTGACCCTGTGACTGGTGCCTGGGACTCTCAACTAGTGGAGCAAACATTCAATGAAGCTGAAGCCGCTGCTATTCTTTCCATCCCTATCGTCGAAGATGTGGAGGACTACTGTGCTTGGTATCCTGATAACCGGGGCAAAATCACTGTCAAATCAGCGTATAAATTACATGTTGGTCTGCTCCATCGACAGTATGTGGATCCTGCTGAGTGTGCAAATGAAGAGATGAGGGGCTGGAGGCAGCAGGTGTGGAAGAAGATGTGGAAAGTCGAGTGCCCTCCAAAAGTCCACCACTTCTTATGGAGATTTGGACACAACAGCCACCCGTTGCGCATGAATATTGCCAGGAAAGGTGTCGATTTGGACACGAGGTGCGTTGTCTGCAACAGACTGTTTGAGGATGGAGGTCATCTTTTCTTCAGATGTAAGGGCGCAAAGGCTGGATGGCGTGCTCTGGATTTGGAGGAGGTTCGAGTCAAGCTGTCGGTTTGTTCATCGCCTCTGGAAGTGTTGGAGCTCATCTTTGCCCTTCCCGGCGAGGCTCGCATGAAATCCATCGCCTTTCTCTGGTGCTGGTGGCGAGAAAGGAACAAGGCAAATCACCAAGACAGGCGACTCTCCACCAACGAAATCCAATTCACAGTGGTTCGCCACTGCGAGGAATGGAAAGAACAAATCACAAAGAAGAAGGCTGATCCTGTCAACAAGGTGCAGCAGTGGATTCCGCCTGGACCGGAGGTGATCAAGATCAACCTGGATGGCGCTTTCATGAGGAATCCTAATCGAGGAGGGTGGGGAGCTGTTGGACGCAACCAGGCAGGGGAGCCGGTCTTCGCGGCATGCGGAAGCATCCCCTCTGTGTCAGAGGCGTTACAGGCGGAGCTCATGGCGCTGATCAACACCATTCCAATTGCTGAGCAGTTTGGCTTAGAAAGAGTGATCTTCTCCACTGATTGTGAGGCTCTAGTCCAAGGCATGAAGTCATCTGAGCTTGATCTATCCTGGTTGGGGCCCCTGTTCAAACAAGCAAGGTTTTTAGTTCGTCTGGCGTTCCCTGATTCGAATGTAGTTTACTGTCCTAGGGCTTGTAGCAGACCAGCTGATACCTGGTTATTTCGTAATGAAAGTACCTTTCCACCTCAAAAAAAAAGTCTGCCACGTTCTGACGTAGGGCCCGTGACTGCTGTGTCCACCCATGATCGAGCTGTCTACCCGTGACCGAGACCTGCCTTTCATTCCTCTTGGGTTACCTGTTGACCCGAGAACGTATCTATTATGGCATCTCTAGCGGCGCGACGCATTTCGGACGTCTAAAATAGTCGAAATCGTCCGGCGTCCGTTTGCGTCGGGGGTGGCTTCAGCGGCACGACACATAATTTTTTTTTCCATTCGTGAAGCCATAATTTACATTAATAAAAAACATAAAAAAACCATAAAAGCGTGGTAAAAGTAGGTGCTGCCTACTGCTCGTCGTCGCTGACGAGGTCAATGAACTCCGGCGTCAGTCATGGAAGGTCGTACGCTGGCGGTGGAGGAGGTACCGCCGCTTGCGCAGGAGGCTGTGGCCAGGGATCCCACGCCGGAGCAGCAGGCGGAGCGCGATCGTTGGAACGCGTCGGCGTGGCCGGAGGAGTCGCCGGCCTCCGCTGCGCGAGCGCGGACTCGCGGAGCTGGATTGCGAGCCCGTCCCACAAAGCGAGCTCATTGAGCTCGTCCTGCTCGCTGTTGGCCAGTGCCATGACAATGACCTCCTCCTCGAAAATGTCCGGCGGCTGGGTCTCCGGATCCCACGCCGGCCCGCCGTCGTCGTGGTCGTAGTCTGCCATGTCCACGTCCTCGTCCGCGTCCTCGTCCTCATCCGCGTCCTCCTGGTCGTTCTCTTCTTCTTCTGCGGCGATCTCGCGGTCGAAGTAGTCCACGTCGCCGAGGTAGCCAGCGCGGCGGCGCGCGTCGAACTCCCACGTCCCGAATAAAATCCAGTTGTAGGAGTTCAACGCGTACGCCTGATCCTCCCGCAGATCCGGCGGCAAGATCGCTCGGCGGCGGCGCACCTCGTTCCGCCGCTCTCGGCCCTCGCGCGGCACGGGGGGGACTGGCACGCGCCGCGAGTTGAGGTACCAGCCCCCTCCCGGCAAGTTCGCGTCCGGCCATGGTACCGGCCGATTTTCCTCCCATAGCTGCCGCGCGAGGTCAGCGCGGACGTACCCGCCGACCCGTGCCTTCTTGCCGGACCACGAGCCGCTAGCCTCGTGGTCGTTCTTGGTCTTGCGGAACGGCCAACATTTCTTCCCCATGGCGTCGGTGGGGTGGATAATGTGGGATCTCGCAATGGTTTGGTCGGGGAAATGGGCGCCGGCAGCGTCCCTTTAAGAGGCTCGGACGCCATCTCGCCTTCAATGGCCTGCCACTGCAACGCCGCCTAGCTGCGCACGCTCGCGGAAGCCGAGGCGCGCCATTAACGCGGCCCTGCAAAGGCTGCAACGCGCCGCCCGCAAGTAATGTCGCGGAAGACGAAACAGTTGTGCCGCTGCCATGCGGGCCCGTGCGAGGACCGAGCGGACACTTTGCGCGTCCGCGTAGCGTCCGCAGAGACGCAAACCTGGCACATATTTGGGCCAGGTTTGCGTCTCCGCGGATGGCCCGGTCACTTTGCGTCGCGCCGCTGGAGGTTGTGCCAGACGCATTTTCGGTCACGGCGGACACAAACGGTCGCTCAATGTCCGTTTGCGTCGCTCCGCTGGAGATGCCCTTACTCCAAGTCGTGGAGTACTCCAGCTGCACCTGGGACATCTTGGCCAATGGTTAAGTCACTAAGAGCATCTCCAGCCATTTGAGGCCCCGGGCGAAAATTCGGATATAACATACGTTGGATTGGATGTAAAAAAGGCATGGGGGGCAACATTTTTCCAATCGCACCCCCGGCATTCGCCCATCAGCGGCGATAGTTTCAAAAAATCATCTTCCCGCTACACAAAAGCATAGCCAAAGTCCGGCGATCGGATCAGCCACATTCCGGCGATCGAAACAGAAACTAGAGGATTACACGCTCATCAGCGGTCCCGTCCTGAGCCTCGTCTAGCGCGGCATCGGCCGGCGAAGCATCGACGGCTGCCGGTGTCGCAGCAGCGGGAGTTGACGTCGAAGCTCCTCCTGGGTCCATATAGGTTTACTGAACCCCACTCAACTTACAATATAAAAGTCTTAACAAGTTTAACATTATTGACTTGAGCAGCTAAATACTAAGGGGTTCGTGCTGCTCGGTTACTACTACTACTATTGTGGTCTACACTTGCTCTCCTTCTGGAACCTCCCCGGTCCCGTAGACGATCAGATATTCGACCCCCTCTACTCCTCCAGAGAGGTCTGGTTGCTCGTAGCAGATCCCATCTGCTCCGTCTTGTCCGTCGTTGGCCTCCTCAAGGTGATTCAAACAATCTAAGCGGGGGATTATAAGAGGTATGAGTACGAGCGTACTCAACAAGTTCATAATAGGAAAGATGTGTTTAATGCACTAGCTACGACACTAGACCAAAAAGTCTGATACCAACGCATGTTTTTATAACCATTTCTTCAAAAGGTTTCTTTTATTCAGAATAACTATGTCCGTCAGCCTTCACCGGTTTACTAGAACTTCATGGAGTTCCTTTCCGGCAGCGTTCGCAGTTCCATAACCCGGAACAGGGAGTGACAGGTCACGATTCATTACACTCTGCAGAGGTGTGTTGCTTTACCCATAAGAGATCTTAACCTTGGTGCCAACCGGGCAGCTTTCCCGTCCACACTTCCGTGGTGTGAGGCCCGGTATAAGGTTAGTCAAAATTGCATTTCCCCGCGACCTCGCACACCCACCCTTTGTTGCAATTCCACCTTGGGTCCTCGCCAGGCTATATCTCTTGGATATCTTCCGACCTCGACAACTATCAGGTCGCAACCATGATACCTTCGCCGGCCGTTGCAACCCATCATCGATTGCATTACTGTGGGGAATTAGAATGGGATCCCCACCCAACGGTTGTTCTCGCAAGACACAACTGCTACGGTAAGAGCATCCGTTGATGTACGAGAGGAGAAAACACACTTGACTACTCCGTCCCACTCCAGATCTTATGGTTAACACGGGTCTTACGGCACAAGAATCACTAGACGACATTTGTTGTTTAATCCTAGATGGATTCAAACCCTTGCAATGGAACCTCCACCATACCCAGGCCATGGTTCCACTGCCCACCACATACTCATATTCATAGTTATGAAATTAGCATATTTTCCTTTAATGCAAGAGTGATAAGTATAGTACTTTGCAAGTAATTTGATAAAAATACTCGAAGTAACATGAGCAAGTGATGAACTTGCCTCGCGACTGCAATGTAGTGCAGTTGGATTGTTTGGACTGACCCTGGTCCTCTATTTCTGAAAGATAGCATCATTGTCCGATAAGGGTAATGGTTAAATATTCAAATATGCATGCTTTCGATTTTTAGGGTTTGGTTTCCCCTTCCCGATGCTTAATGATTTAATGTCGAAGGTGGCTAATAAGAACAATTTAGGAATACTTCTTAAGAGTGAAAATACTATCTTGGAATATTTCCAAGATGTTTTTAAGTCCAAAATAATTTATGGACTTATTTATCATTAAAAATATGGAGTTTATTTTTAAGGATTATTATTAATTCTTTATTCTTTGAATTTAATTATGGCTCAAATTTATTTGTCTCAAAAATTCCATCTCATATTTTATTATGATAGAGAATTAAATTTTAAGTGGTTTGCATATTTTTCTCTATTTTTCTAGAGTTATATTTAATTTACAGATTTTTTTTAAAGTTCTGGTTTTTAAACAATTTGGGAAATACCCAAATTGCCCTCGGGCCCACCGGCCAGGCCGCCTGAGCTGGTTAGGTTGGACAAGCCCATTCGGTCGGTCCAACCGACCCAGTCGCTCGCGCGTCGCCTCCTTCGTCCTAACCCTAATTCCCCCGCACGCTCCTGCGACCCGTGGTCGTCGCCGCCGTCGCCGCTTTGTTCCGGCCGCCTCCGGCCATCCCCGGCGACGATATGGTGCGCAACGCGTCGATCTGGAGCTGGCGTCACTCCCGCTCGTCCCCGACCCCTCCTATGTGGCTAGGGTTACGGGGTCCGCGGTGATCTCGCTGCTCGCTGGCGTCCCTTGGGCAGTGGCGCCACCGTGAGCCCCGCCGTGGTGGTGCTGGGCGCTGCGGCGTTTGCCGTGGCCTGGCCTGGCTTGGCCTAGCGCCGCCGTGTGCCCGACGTGTGCCGCCGTGGCCTCCATGGCTGCGACTACCGTCTGCTTCGCCTGGTAAGTGCTCCACCCTCCTTCTCGTCTGTTCTTCCTCCTCACTCACCACTGGATGCTTTGGCATCCATGGTGCTACGCTTCTGTTGCTCATGCGTGTTGTTGGTGTGTGCTGCTTCTATGTGCTGCTGCTGCTTATGTATCCTAGCTTGCCATGCTATTGCTCTGTGGCCATGCCTGTGCTGTTGCTCATTCCCTGCTCTAGCCTATGCTTGTGTTCATGCTATTGCTGCTGCTGTAGCTCTTGTGCAATTGCTCATGAGCATGTTGTGATGCTCATGGCTTGCCATGTTGCTCCAACCACTGCTGCTACTACTAAATGGTCATGTGTATTCATATTTCCTGCCCCTGGCTTGCTTACTGTGAGTAATCTTTGCTTTATGCAAAAGCCAGTGCCACTTGTGTGTTGCTCATAGAGCTCTGGTTCATGGTAAAGCTCTGCTAAGCTTGGTTGTTGGCTAGATACATCACTACCTTGATGATGTGCTTCTGGATACAATTATAAGTGTGTTTATTTAATTATCTGTGATGCAATTGTTGATTAAGTGTGGCTATTTCAATAGCTGATCAATGTACTGATGCTAGGTTTGTCACTAGCAAGTACTTGCATGCTCTAGCAAGCCCTGATGATCATATGATCAATAGTTGCTTGTTGGTTGCCTGCTAACGAACTGTCTGTGCCTCACTGGTGCTCCTCCTTGTGTCTGTGTGACACCATAGCTTGTGCTGGTGCATGCTCTTGCTTGTTCAAGCATCTGCTGATGCTTGCAGTGATCCTCTGGATCATTTGCAAGTGTTTAGATCACTGCTTGCTTATGTATTTCATTTATTTGTGTAGCTTTGCTTGATTAAATGGATAAATGAGATGAACTGTGTGACAGTGATGATTCTATTAATTAATAAACTGGAGCTAGAGGGATGCCAACCATTGGTTGGGGACCCTAGCTCACTCTGAACCCTTCTGGGTAATGATGTAGTGGCTTGGCTGGATGGTTTTGTGGGTTTGAGGTGGCCCTGACAGCATTTGGTTGCTGTCCAAGGGTAGCTCCCCCTCTGTGGCTTGATGTGGCTTGTGAATGCTTTCTGGTTGATCCTATTTTGGATTTCCAGTAGCTTTTGATGTTGAAATGTATATAAATAGACATGAACTTGTCTATACGTCTGATGGTTAATAAACCATTAGGTGCTAGGTGAGTTGGACTAGCTAGTAGTGTCTCAAATCCTTGATGGATCCTTTGGTTAGCTGTAGTGGTGATACACTTGGCTCTAACCAATTTTCCTTGGGATTAACCCTACTGTCTTACTCCTATTTTGCTAGCATCTAGTTGTTCATCAGCAGATGATGATACACATAGGGTAATCCTACCCCTTGGGCTTGTGTGTGATGCATATGTGAGTATTATGAGCAAAACAACTGCTTGCTCATGGATTTCTGTTTATACCTCACTCCAGCTCCTAGAAAGTGGTGTTGGTGTAGTGGTTTTGCTTCTGGTTGATGGCTTAAGCTTGCCCTGCTCCTCCTGGCTAGCTTGTGATGATCTATTCCATCTTGTGCTTGCTCACAGTCAACAATTCTTGGTGGAACTGTCTCTGGATGGTTTCTAGTGGTTTGCTGTTCTTCCTGTTCTAAATGATCTTGCTGTTCTTACCCTTTGGAGATGCTACTGTCGATGAGCTGCCAGGGTTTTGGCTTGGAAAAAGGTTTTATACGGGCCTCTCCTGGCTCCTATGGTCGACAGGAAGTCTCGCACAATTTTGGTGACTCCCCTGGCTTGTGTGTGATGTTGGGCATGCACACAGCCTAGTGAGCTGCCTGTGTGTTTCCTGGTTGGAACTTGGGCTTTGGAATGGATCAGCTCGGCTGTTTTGGTAATATCCATCCAAATTTCTATTTCTTTGACTAACCTGCCAAGTGGCTTTGCCACTTGGCCTAATTTGCATTTCTGTTTGTTGTGTTAATATGCAGGGATTAAATGGATGATCAAGAAGATCTCAATCATGTGTTGATCAAGAAGTTCTTGAAGATGGAGTAGTTTAGTTTAGCTAGTCTCTCTTATTTGTAAATTTTTACCTTTTCTTTTTCATTTCAAATTTATGAAATTTGTTATGTAATATTTAATTCCTTTGAGTATTGTAAATGACAATGTATTTGTGTGTGATAATCAATAAAGCTCAAATTTCCCTAATGAGCTTCTTATTCAAATTTGTATTCTTTGATATTTATCATTTATCAATTTATAATGTTGTTATTTGAATGATTCTTTATTTGAATTATAATTTGACTAAATAGTTTTGAATTTGAGTTTCAAACTCAACTTGTTTCAATTCAATCATGCAACTTAAGATGAGATATGAAATATTCCCCTCTCTTCTCGAAACCCTAAAATAAGGTCCAAGTTTATCGCACTCTCGAAACCCTAACCCTATCTGGTGTCGAGAGAGAAACTTATCCCCTCTAAGATGCAGTTTTTTTAATAAAGCGCGAAATTTCTCCAGATTTTACGATGCAATGCACATCCCTTTCTAAAATCTACCCCTCGATCGTCTCGAATTCTGGGATATTACAACCTTTCCCCCTTAAAGAAAACTTCGTCCCGAAGTTGTGGTTGTAATACCTGAACAACTCTGGATAGGATTTCCTTAAGTCTTCCTCTTTCTCCCAGGTGGCCTCCCTCTCAGGATGATGCTTCCACCGAATCTTGCAATATTTAATAGCTCTGTTCCTGAGTTGTTTCCAGTTCTCTTCGAGAATCTTGGCTGGCTTCTCTATATAAGTCAAATCTGGCTGAAGATCTAACTCTTCATGAGATACTGGCTAATCTGGTGTCTTTAGACGTCTCCGGAGTTGCGACACATGGAATACATTGTGTACTTGGGCTAACTTTCCCGGTAGTTTCAGTTCAAAGGCTAACCCACGGTTCTGACTCAATATCAGGTCCGATGTATCTAGGGCTGAGTTTCCCCTTCACTCTGAATCTCTGAAGACCTTTCATAGGACTAACCTTTAGGTATACCATGTCTCCAACTTTTGGTTCCCATGTCCTTCTCTTTTGAGATCGTAACTCTTCTGTCGGCTCTGAGCTATCTTGAGTCTATCCCTAATTACATCAATGATCTGTTGTTTCTCCTTCACATAATCTGGGTCAAACTCTTTACTTGAACCTGCCTCATACCAACAGATAGGTGACCTACACTTACTTCCGTACAATGCCTCAAATGGTGCCATCGTGATATTGCTTTGATAGCTGTTATTGTAAGAAAACTCTGCTAATGGTAAGTGTTCCTCCCATGATCCTCCGAAATCTAGGACACAAGACCTAAGCATGTCCTCTAGTATCTGGTTCGTTCTCTCGGTCTGTCCTCCCGTCTGAGGATGATAAGCGGTGTTGTAGTCCAACTTGGATCCCAAAGCTTGATGTAACTGCTTCCAAAAGGCAGATGTGAACACAGATCCTCTATCTGATACTATCTTCTTTGGAACTCCGTGTTTGCTCACAATCTCCTTGATATAGATATCTATGAGCTTCTCACCTTTATCCTGCTGGTTTACTGCTAAGAAATGCGCACTTTTAGTCAATCGGTCCACGATTACCCATATCATGTCCTTCTTTTTATTGGTCATGGGTAGTCCGGTGATAAAATCCATTCCTATCTCTTCCCACTTCCATTCTGGGATTGGTAAAGGTTGTAATGGTCCTGCCGGACTTTGATGTTCTGCTTTCACCCTTTGACAAGTATGGCATTCCGCCACATACTGTGCAATTTCTCTCTTCATGTTATTCCACCAAAACAACTCTTTAAAGTCCATGTACATCTTTGTACTTCCTGGATGGATGTAATATGGTGTTTGATGTGCTTCTCTTAGTATCACTTCCTTTATCTCCGCGTTATGTGGAACACAAATCCTATTTTGAAACCATAATGATCCAGACTCGCCCAGGTTGAATTCTGATGGTCTCCCCTCATCGATCCTTCTTATTTCTTCCATGATGAATGGAACATCCAATTGACCCATGATGATCTCATTCTTCAAGTTCATGTTTAGTTCCTCCGCAACTTGTAGTGCTGATAGTCCCTCATGTGCTTCCTTCTCCCAAAGTTGTATCTGTGCTTGGCTTATTTCCTTCTTCAACTCCGGTGGTAGTTCTTGTTCAACTCCTCCGGTGCTCTTCCGACTTAAGGCATCGGCTACAACATTAGCCTTTCCTGGTGTGTAGTTGATGGTAAAATCATAATCTTTTATCAATTCGAGCCATATTTTCTGTCTCATATTCAGTTCCTTCTGAGTGAAGAAGTATTTGAGACTCTTGTGATCAGTGTAAAGTTCACACTTAGCTCCATAAAGAAAATGCCTCCAACCTTTCAATGCAAATACAACCGCCGCTAGCTCTAAATCATGTGTCGGGTAGTTGACTTCATGAGGTCTGAGTTGCCTTGATCCATAAGATAATACTTTCCGATCTTGCATAAGTACACATCCCAATCCATGCTTGGATGCGTCACAATACACGGTGTAATCCTTGCCAACTTCCGGTACAACACAGGTGCTATTGTTAATTTCTCCTTTAGAGTCTGAAAACTCTGCTCACAATCATCTGACCACACAAATGATGTATTCTTCCTTAACAACTTGGTCATTGGTCCCGCTATCTTGGAGAACCCTTCGATGAATCTTCTATAGTATCCTGCCATTCCTAAGAATCATCTGATTTCCTTGACATTCTTAGGTGCCTCCCACTCCAAAACTGCTTCTACTTTGCTTGGGTTTACTGCGATTCCATCCTTTCTAATCACATGTCCCAGAAATTCTACTTGATCCAGCCAAAACTCACACTTGCTGAATTTGGCATAGAGCTGATGTTCTGTGTTTGCAACACTATCCTGAGATGCTCTGCATGTTCAGCCTTATCCTTAGAATATATCAAGATATCATCGATGAACACGATGACAAACTTGTCAAGATAGGGCATGAATATCTTATTCATGAGGTTCATGAATATTTCTGGGGCATTGGTCAACCGAAAAGGTACGACTAAGTACTCATGATGTCCATACCTTGAAACAAAAGCAGTTTTTGGAACATCTTCTTTCTTGATCTTTATCTGGTGATAACCCGATATTAGATTAATTTTGGAGAAGACTCCTGCTCCTCTGACTTGATCAAACATATCTTGTATTCTGGGAAGTGGATACTTGTTCTTGATAGTAACATTATTCAAGTTTCGGTAATCTCCGCACATCCTACGGCCTCCATCTCTTTTGTCCACAAATATAACTGGTGATCCCCAAGGTGATATACTTTCTTGTATAAATCCTTTTTGTTCCAAGTCATCCAATTGCGCTTTGAGTTCCTTCAACTCCCTAGGTCCCATCTTGTATGGTGCCTTAGCAATCAGGGCTATTCCCGGAATTAGGTCGATGGTAAACTCTATCTCTCTATCTGGTGGCATTCCAGGTAATTCCTTTGGGAAAACATCTTGGAATTCATTAACTATTGGTATGTCCTCAAATTTCACCTCCTTCATACTATTCAGCTGTAGCTCAACCTCAATCTGGGTGTGCTTGTCTCCTTGATAAATCATCCTTCCTCCATCTGGACTTTTCAAAGACACTGTCTTGTTAGCACAATCTATCAAGGCTCCATTCTCCTCTAAGCAGTTCATACCAAGAATGACATCTATGTCCTTCATAGGTAGAACAAACAGGTCTGCGTCAAACGCGCATCTACGGATCATGATAACATGTTCTTGCTTAACGTGGGTAACTAATATCGTTCCCCCCGCATATAAGATGGTAATGGGTGTTTCTAACTTAGTGCAATTAATCCCATGTTTGATGATGAATTGCTGAGAAATGAATGATGTGTTTGCACCAGTATCAAAAAGTACTTTGCCAGGATGAGTGAGTATCTGAAGCGTACCTATGACCGCCTTGTCTGAGTTTATCACCTCCTCCAGGCTGGTACAGTTCAACTTTCCGAAGGGCTTCTTGTTCTTCCAGTTTCCTCCGGAATTCCCACTACGACTCCCTCCTCGTGACTTTCCTCCTCCATTGTTTCTGTTAGGGAAATCTTTCAACATATGCCCTTCCTGGCGACAACCAAAACAGATCACCTTTGGCTTCCGGCAATCCTTTGAGACATATCCTTTAAATCCACATTTACGACAAACAATCTGAGCCATAGACTGGAATCCTGGGTTCCTCCTGTTATTATTAGGGTTGTACCTCGGCTTGAAAGCCAAACGGTTGTTGGGCTTGTTGCTAATAAACTTCTTCGGCTCAAACTTGGCCTTCTTGCGCTTCTCCTCTTGTACTTGTTTAAAGTCATCCTCGAGGGTGATTGCGGCATCAACCAGCTCCTGGAACTCTGTTGCTCTCAGCGTCCTGAGTTGCACCTTGTAAGACGGATTCAATCCTCTCATAAACCTTTTCTTCCTCTTATCCTCTGTACTCACTTCCTCAGCGGCGTATCTGGATAGCCCTGAAAACTCTCTGACATATGTCATAATTGCTTTGTCCTTCTATTCGAGGTTCTCGAACTCTCTGCGTTTTAACTCCATCACACTTTCAGGGACATTGGATTCCCCGAACTTCTGCTTGAACTCCTCCCAGGTGAATACCATCTCAGTTGGGTGTACAACTACTATGTTATCCCAACATGATGCGACGGGTCCACACAACAGGTGTGTCGCATACCGAACCTTCTCCTGGTCTGTGCATCCAACAGTATTGAGCTTGCGCTCTGTGTCCATCAGCCAATCCTCAGCGTCCATTGGCTCTGGGGCATAGGCAAATGATATTGGCTTGGTATTCTGGAATTCTGACAGAGTAATGCCCTGGTTCTCTAGCCTTTCCACCCTGTTCTGCTGCAGCAACTCTTGAAAGAATTTGTTCTGCTGCTCCATGGTTGCACGTTGCCTTTCCTCCAGCATTTGCATGTACTGGAGGAAATTCTGTTGCGTCATAGGAGGTGGTGGTGGTGGAAACTGATTTCTTGCGGCTTCACCTGCCTCTTCCTTTTGTTTGGCCTCGCGCTCGAGGTGCTGCGCTCTCCTCGCCCGTCAGTCCCGACATCACCCCCTAGCTCTGTAACACAAAGTGGTACTCATAGTTACTCCATGCGCAAGTTTTCTGAGCTCAACTTTGTGCACAGAACTAGTCATGCAATGGAAATCAAGAAGCAAATCCAAATCATACAAAACATATACCATATATATACATACATAAGTGGTTTATTACAATACCCATAAGTAGTGTGAGTATGCAAACTCACGTATTGCATGAAAATTACAACTTATTAGACTAGTACACACTACAATACATATGGTACATTTGTATTGCATCATCGCCTCCGCTGGTGGTCAACTACTCGTGGCTTCATTCCTGGTACATCCCAGGCACCCATCCGGTCAAATGTGTCGTCCTCCTGATAGTGTCTGGAACATATGGCCTCCCAGTAGGCTGGTAGTCAGAGTCTGAGGATGATCCTAAGGAGAAATCTGTCATCATAAAATGATTATTCAGTGATGCATAAGCATCCCCCATGGGATACTCCTCCTCCTCCTCAACGGACACGTTTTCGGTGTGCTCAGAGGTGTTAATGTCAAAAGGTCCATGCCTTCCTCTGCTTCCTGAACCTTCCCCCTTAACCACCTTACGTGTCTTCCCTCCTTCGGAGTCGGACTCGATCACTATAGGATACTCCTGGTAATCTCCAAATTCATAGTGATAGTTCTGGTATTGGTCTACAACGTCCCGATCTATCTCCGGATCACATCTTACCGGATCTTCAGCGTTACCCATGAATGATCCCCAACGCCATCCAGTTGAGTTCTCAATTGGAGTCTCCGAGCGTTGGTTGTTTCCGGATTCTTCTCCTCCCTCATATCCACCATAAGAACTACTAGGGAAGTACCTAGGTGTTTGTGGTGTTGGTTGTGGTTCTGGAGTATCTATGTCTATGTAGTCACCAGTTGAGAAAACGGGTGTAGGTGGATCACTCTCCATTGGCTCCTTACCTTTAGACTCCTCCTTTGGCTAAGTAAACTTTTCTAACATTGTATCAATTGCTCCTGACAAGTGTCGGTTCAACTGAAAGTACAAAGTTAGAAGGTTCCTACAGTTATCCATGTATTTCACGGTTTCTGCAGGTTTTCTCTTGGCAAACTTAAAGTGGTTTAGAGTCGGATCATCGTCCTCCTCCATATGTGGAATATGTGCGAATTCGGAGCCTATAAGATCCTTGGTCTTATGCTCGCGAATATCTGTGATAGCTTTCATAATGGCTATGTGGTAGGCTGTTCTAATTGTCCTAGCCTCTCCTACAGGCATAACTGCACTCAAACCTAAGGCTTCAGGTAACTGGAGTCCTACCCTACGCTTCGCCAGTACAGTATCATTATAGTACATGTACTTCATTACTCGGATTTGGGGATCGCACCCAAATTCGAGTAACATATCTCGGAGTATATCAGCAAGTCCCCCGCCATAGTCATCCAAAGTGGATTCCTTCACTTTCACGTTACATCCGGAACGTGAACTGGCCATAGTTGGCTGTAGATAAGAAAGAATATAATATTAGTAAAATGCATCATAATAGTGATAATAAAGAATTATCGCACTAAAGATATGAATGTATTATTCTCAAGTGAATAGACACCATATTTTTAGAGAATTCTTTAGTAATCCTATTTGACTCCTATCGTTTGGTCCCATTAACTAGGTTCCAACCTAAGGTCAAAGCTTTTGCTCTGATACCAACTGTGGTGACCCTGCATACCACTGCATGTTGTAGTATGCCAGTCGTTGACATAACATGTGCGAAGTACCAATCCGCAAATATTACATCCCTCAGAGTAGTACAACAGAAACATAGCTGGTCCATAACTCATTCACATATTATTACAAAGGGATTTCTATTTTCGTGCCCTCAGGTCCTTTGTTGTGCTCAGTTTTCCCCAGCTCCTTAGTTTTTCCTCAGTTTTCCCCAAGCCCTTGTCTGAAACCATCACACGTGTTGTAATCGCCGGTTGCCCGATGATTGACCGTTATCTTCTGACTAGTGGGGCCACGTAGAGCCCACAAAGACACGTCAGACCATCCATCTTTGTTTGACCGTAAGCATCGATGTATCCTTGACCAAAACGCGAACGAGTGGGGCTTCGGTATATCGAATGACAAGTGGGGCCATGACACTGATACAAGGGGCAATACACGGGTAGGATTAGATTTTGAAACGGAGCTCTACAACGATGGCACGGAGGAGGTGGCATGCGGTGTGCCGAGATGAGATCGAAGTCCACAAAGAACTGCATGAGGCGAGACTAGACGCATTAGATAGATATGAACTAGACGCGCTTAACCATGCAAAGAAGAGAAGAAATGGTCGAGGACATCGACGACGACCTCAACACTTTGACTGACGGTGTCGAACACGAACGCGAGCAATGTAGAGAAAACGTGTCTCTCCTTTCTGGCGTGTATAGATGGGTGCTAGGGGAGTGTGGTGGCGAAGGGAAAGACCTCGCGGTGGTCTGTGGCGTCCAGCATAGCAAGGCGGCGTGGCCGTGCCCACAACGGCGTGCATGTTCGGCATTGGCATCAGCATGTACGCTCGTCATTGGCCTCGGCGGTATCTCCGGTGTGTTAGTGATCGAATGAGGGGACGGGATTGAGGGTGCATCCCGACGGTGACCTAGCAGTGGCGGCGAGCATAGCCGTTCTGACCTTGCCGATATTGGCATCGGCATAGTTTGGAGGTTGTGGTGCTCGAATCAAGGTGGTATTTGTTTCTTGTAAGCCAAAATGAATTTGAAACAAGTTTCTCGTTGAAGGTTAGGTAAAATACGAAAGTTTGTAACTAAAAAGTTTACTGGCACCATGGTGAGGTTCTTTTTGATAGAGCTATATGGTTCGTCAAAAGTTTCTGACAATTTTTAGATATTCATTGTTGTTACACGTATGGCATCATGTATGGGAAATTTGGGGTCATTTGGAGATGTTCGAAAAAATCACTTTGCTTAAGCGCATGCCGTTTGGTCTCACTGAAACCAGCTTTTGTAACAAGTTAGGTTTTTTCGACCTTCTCTAAATGACCTCAAATTTCATACAAATGATCTTCTATACAAAGATTGGTAGATTGTTTCGTTTTTACATTTTTTTGAACTTTTATTTCCCTTTATAATACCTAGTTGATTTTCAGGTCAAAACCTCGAAAGTTAACATAAGTAGATGGTGAACCCTCCCAAACTTCAAATACAAAGATAGATAGATTGTTTCGTTTATCATTTTTAACGTGAAAAGTAATGGCTACAAGAAATTGGTGATGGTTTATCATTTTTTGCGTAAAAAGTAATGGCTACAAGAAATTGGTGATGGTTTATCATTTTTTTGCGTGAAAAGTAATGCCTACAAGAAATTGGTGATGGTTTATCATTTTTTGCGTGAAAAGTAATGGCTACAAGAAATTGGTGATGGTTTATCATTTTTTGCGTGAGAAGTAATGCCTACAACAAATTGGTGATGGTTTATCATTTTTTGCGTGAAAAGTAATGCCTACAACAAATTGGTGACAATTTATCATTTTTTGCGTGAAAAGTAATGCCTACAACAAATTGGTGATGGTTTATCATTTTTTGCGTGAAAAGTAATGGCTACAAGAAATTGGTGATGGTTTATCATTTTTTGCGTGAAAAGTAATGCCTACAACAAATTGGTGATGGTTATCACTTTTGCGTGAAAAGTAATGGCTACAAGAAATTGGTGATGGTTTATCATTTTTTGCGTGAAAAGTAGTGCCTACAACAAATTGGTGATGGTTTATCATTTTTGCATAAAAATTATAGTGGCCCCGATCAGAGAGAGAGAGGGTGGTGGCCCCGATCAGAGAGAGAGAGAGAGAGGGGTTATCCTGCCCATTAGATCATACGATCAACGGTCGGCGGACACGATCCGCGTGACAGGGGCTAGACCAATCAGGGCAAGGTTGGACGTTTGTGAGAATTTGTGAAGGGAGAGGGAAAAACTGAGTAGTATCAAGAAACCAAGGGCACGTGAGTAATAAACAGACTAAGGGATTCAAATATGAGATTTAAAAAATGGAAAATGCGTGTTTTGTACAATGAAACCCATCTTGGCCTACCTCAAACTATTTGCAATACAAATATACATGAGTGTGAAAATTGTGGCCTCATTCAAACAAAGTATGTTTTGGGGAAAGCTGTTTTGGGAAGGGCTTACTGTGGAAAGCCATGCACCTTCATAGCTACTACGTGATTTGAGAAGTGGAAATTTGAGGTAAAACTTGATTTATCTATGATTGTTATGGTTCCCAACGTGGCAGCTCGCGTAAGAAGACTCCATGAGTAAGTGCCACTATGTTTTTATATTTTTTGGAATTTTTTGTGCATGAAATGACTCAATTAGATAGCTTAATCCCATTTGTTGACTCTCTGTTGACCAGCCACTTGAGGGTAAAACTGAGTATATTGCACTAGCCAGTATTAGTACTCGAGGGGAAAACTGAGTACATATATTTTTCCAGTGTAAGACTCGAGGGTAGAACTGAGGACACGTAACCACGGACGCGTGTCGCGGTGCGCAGCGGTTAGGCGGTGCGCGTGTTGAGACCAAACGTGTAGTTTTTTGAGAAACTGTCAAGACCAACCGTCACATGCCTGTACAGAGCCCCTCTCTCTCTCTCCCTCACGCACGCAACCACGCCTCTCACATCCCATCAACTTCTCCAAATCGAAGGAAAAAACCCCAACCGCCCTACGCGCGCTCCCCTGCCGGTGATGGAGAAGAAGAATGCACC
Organism: Lolium rigidum; assembly: GCF_022539505.1. Classification (NCBI taxonomy): domain Eukaryota; kingdom Viridiplantae; phylum Streptophyta; class Magnoliopsida; order Poales; family Poaceae; genus Lolium; species Lolium rigidum. Next base: position 114,799,233 of record NC_061509.1, on the reverse strand, counting down.
GGCGGACGTCGCCCCCGAGTCCGTCGCCTCCGAGCCCGTCGCCGCCGAGCCCGTCCCATCCGAGCCCATCGCTGCCGAGGGCGGCGCATCCAAGCGCGGTGCCTCCGTGAACTGGGCCTCTCTCACGGCGACTGCTTATTAGCGAAAGAGGAGTACGTGGACACCTACTCTGCTTTGAGGCAAGTTTGTGCAAATTGGCGCTCAGGTTTCCCTGAGCCCGACGTGCACTTGCATGAATGGATCATGCTACAACACGCCCTCCTACGCGCCGCTGAGTTCACCTTCCTCCACCTTCGCACATCCCGCTACATCACCATCGATCTAACGGAAGTTCATGCAAGGTTCAAATTCCTCCAGATCTATAGAGTTAATCTATTTTTATTTTCAATCGTAAACATCTTAGTGCTGAATGTTATCTTCATCAATATCTTTTAGATACTACTTCATCGGCTTTTTCCGTGGCGTAATCATGATTGCCCAGAAGAACCAGCCGCACAAGATACGACTTTTGAACCCACTCACAAAGACATTGAACACTATGTTTGAGGCGCAGATGCCATCTGTTTTTGTGGAGTCGGTCGCTGTAATGAAGTCCCCGACTATGGTCTTCATTTCCAAAGATTACCCGGAGGAAATTGGTTGGGTCGATGAGAGCACTCCAACTAAGGGTATAGATGAAGATTGGGGAGAAGGAAGATTTTCGATCAAGCACCATGGTCTGCGTTGCATTACCCCATTAAATGGTGAACTGTATACAATAGCATTGGACAATTTTGAGTCCGGAAGATTAATGTGCACCAACAATGTCCAGTTGGAGCAGCGCGCGAGCACTGTCAAAATGGAGACACTATTTTCATTTCCAGAACTTGGAAAGGACAAGTTCTACCTTGTGAAGTCGGATGGTGTTCTGATGCTTGTGTTGTTGGACACCATGTATTTGGAGGAAGGTCAAGCACCAATTGTGTACCATGTGGACATTGCGAGCTGCTCTCTCCATGCCGTCAGTAACATTGGCAGTCGTGCCTTCTTCGTCCATTATCTCCGGTGTATCTCCGTCGACACCAGAGTGCACCCGACACTTCGACCTGGCTGCATCTACTACACGGATTTGGGTTATATCAGAGAGTACTTTGATGATATAAAGGCCTGAGATGAGTGGCCACTATATGTGGATAGATTAGCAAACTACGGTCGGAGAAATGAACAAAGGCCATACCGTTTGGAGGATGTATTGGCTGCACACTGCAGACGGAAGGAGTTTAATGAATATTTCCTTCAGATACAGAAATGGAGCGACGAAGAAATATATGCTGAATGAAGATCAGATTGTGTATGGTTTTGGCTGCTGTATGCAGTTTATGTATTATACTTAGTTTTCGTGATTTCTTATGCTGCTGTGAATTTATCATATACTAACTTCTAGATTTGCTACTAGATTTGTTACCATATTGGGCAAAAAACGAGGGCCAAAAGGCAACAATCATTGAAGAAAAAGACAGAAATTGAAGCTTCTCTAGATTTGAAACTAATTTGGTGAAAAGAGAGAGAGAGAGGGGAAAAAGGTGCTGTTAAAAAGGGATGCCATTTTGGGCCGAGAGAGACGCCCAGCTCCTGCTCACGTACAACCAAACGTGGTCTCGTCCTGTCCCACGCGGTCCCTTTCTACCAGCCCCACGCGACGCGGCCCCACACGACGCGGCCCCACACGACGCGGCCCCACACGTTAGCACGGAACGTTCAACTAAACGTGAATCCTTCTGTCCGAGCTCCTTCTGCGGGTTTCAGACAAGGACTTGGGGAAAACTGAGGAAAAACTAAGGAGCTGGGGAAAACTGAGTAGAACTAAGGACCTGAGGGCACGAAAATAGAAATCCCTATTACAAACTGATACGTCTCCGACGTATCGATAATTTCTTATGTTCCATGCCACATTATTGATGATATCTACATGTTTTATACACATTATATGTCATATTTATGCGTTTTCCGGAACTAACCTATTGACGAGATGCCGAAGTGCCAGTTCCTATTTTCTGCTGTTTTTGGTTTCGAAATCCTAGTAAGGAAATATTCTCGGAATTGGACGAAATCAACGCCCGAGGGCCTATTTTTACACGAAGCTTCCGGAAGACCGGAGGACTTACGAAGTGGGGCCACGAGGTGGCCGGACACCGGGCGGCGCGGCTCGGGCCTTGGCCGCGCCGGCCTGTCGTGTGGGGCCCTCGTGTGGCCCCCGACCTGCCCTTCCGCCTACTTAAGGTCTCCGTCGCGAAAACCCTATCACGTTCGACGAAACCAGAGAAAACCTTCCGGAGCCGCCGCCATCGCGAAGCCAAGATCCGGGGGACAGGAGTCTCCGTTCCGGCACGCCGCCGGGACGGGGAAGTGCCCCCGGAAGGCTTCTCCATCGACATCACCGCCATCTTCATCAACGCTGCTGTCTCCCATGAGGAGGGAGTAGTTCTCCATCGAGGCTCGGGGCTGTACCGGTAGCTATGTGGTTCATCTCTCTCCTATGTACTTCAATACAATAATCTCATGAGCTGCCTTACATGATTGAGATTCATATGATGATGCTTGTAATCTAGATGTCATTATGCTAGTCAAGTGGGTTTTACTTATGTGATCTCCGGAGACTCCTTGTCCCACGTGTGTAAAGGTGACAGTGTGTGCACCGTGTGGGTCTCTTAGGCTATATTTCACGGAATACTTATTCACCGTTATGAATGGCATAGTGAAGTGCTTATTTATATCTCTTTATGATTGCAATGTGTTTTGTATCACAATTTATCCGTGTGCTACTCTAGTGATGTTATTAAAGTAGTTTATTCCTCCCGCACGGTGTAATGGTGACAAGTGTGTGCATCGTGTAGTACTTGGCGTAGGCTATGATTGTGATCTCTTGTAGATTATGAAGTTAACTATTGCTATGATAGTATTGATGTGATCTATTCCTCCTTTCGTAGTGTGAAGGTGACAGTGTGCATGCTATGTTAGTACTTGGTTTGGTTATGTTGATCTGTCATGCACTCTAAGGTTATTTAAATATGAACATTGAATATTGTGGAGCTTGTTAACTCCGGCATTGAGGGTTCGTGTAATCCTACACAGTTAGTGGTGTTCATCATCCAACAAGAGGGTGTAGAGTCTAGCATCTATCTATTTATTCTGTTATGTGATCAATGTTGAGAGTGTCCACTAGTGAAAGTATGATCCCTAGGCCTTGTTCCTAAATACTGCTATCGCTGCTTGTTTACTGTTCTGTTGCATGTTTACTTCCTGCAGTATTACTACCATCAACTGCACACCAGCAAGCACTTTTCTGGCACCGTACTACTGCTCATATTCATTCATACCACTTGTATTTCACTATCTCTTCGCCGAACTAGTGCACCTATTAGGTGTGTTGGGGACACAAGAGACTTCTTGCTTTGTGGTTGCAGTGGTTGCATGAGAGGGATATCTTTGACCTCTTCCTCCCCGAGTTCGATAAACCTTGGGTGATCCACTTAAGGGAAACTTGCTCGCTGTTCTACAAACCTCTCGCTCTTGGAGGCCCAACACTGTCTACAAGAATAGAAGCACCCGTAGACATCAAGCTATTTTCACGGCGCCGTTGCCGGGGAGGAAAGGTAAAAGGCTCTCATACTCCGGTCCCGGGTAAAGTACTTTTCTCGGCGCCGTTGTGTGTGTGCTCGAAGCTATTTCCTTTAGATCCCGCAATTGCATCTTTTTGTTTCTTGTTTACACTAGTTAGGCATAATGGACAACAATGAGCTTCTTATTCTATTTCCTGATTTAAGACATGGATGGTTTGATGCGAAAATTAAAAAACCCATGGAACATATTAGTATGAACACTTTGAATACCATTGTTGCTAATGATATAGAAAGTTCTAAGCTTGGGGAAGCTGGCTTTGATGAGCATGATATTTTTAGTCCCCCAAGCATTGAGGAAATTTTTTTACTTTGACGATACTTTGCCTCCTATTTATGATGATTATAATGATATTGGTCTTTTGGTGCCGCCTACTATGGAGGATAAGTTTAATTATGACTATAATATGCCTCCTACACTTGATGAGAATAATAATGATAGCTACTTTGTTGAATTTTCTCCCACTATTACCAATAAAATTGACTATGCTTATGTGGAGGGTAATGATACTTTTATGTATGTGAATAAAGATGTTTTATGTGATACTTATATTGTTGAGTTTGCTCATGATGCTACTGAAAGTTATTATGAGAGAGGAAAATATGGTTGTAGAAATTTTCATGTTACTAAAACACCTCTCTATGTGCTGAAATTTTTGAAGCTACACTTGTTCTATCTTCCTATGCTTGTTACTTTTTTCTTCATGAACTTGTTTATTTACAAGATTCCTATGCATAGGAAGCATGTTAGACTTAAATTTGTTTTGAATTTGCCTCTTGATGCTCTCTTTTGCTTTCAACTACTATTTCTTGCGAGTGCATCATTAAAATTGCTGAGCCCATCTTAATGGCTATAAAGAAAGAACTTCTTGGGAGATAACCCATGTGTTTATTTTACTACAGCAATTTTTGTTTTGTTGAGTCTTGGAAGTTGTTTACTACTGTAGCAACCTCTCCTTATCTTAGTTTTGTGCATTGTTGTGCCAAGTAAAGTCGTTGATAGTAAGGTTCATACTAGATTTGGATTACTGCGCAGAAATAGATTTCTTTGCTGTCACGAATCTGGGCCTAATTCTTTGTAGGTAACTCAGAAAATTATGCCAATTTACGTGAGTGATCCTCAGATATGTATGCAACTTTCATTCAATTTAGGCATTTTCATTTGAGCAAGTCTGGTGCCACTTTAAAATTCGTCTTTACGAACTGTTCTGTTTTGACAGATTCTGCCTTTTATTTCGCATTGCCTCTTTTGCTATGTTGGATGAATTTCTTTGTTTCATTAATGTCCAGTAGCTTTGTGCAATGTCCAGAAGTGTTAAGAATGATTATGTCACCTCTGAACATGTAAATTTTTATTGTGCACTAACCCTCTAATGAGTTATTTTGAGTTTGGTGTGGAGGAAGTTTTCAAGGATCTAGAGAGGGAAATGATGCAATATGATCAAGGAGAGTGAAAGCTCCAAGCTTGGGGATGCCCCGGTGGTTCCTCCCTGCATATTTCAATAAGACTCAAGCATCTAAGCTTGGGGATGCCCAAGGCATCCCCTTCTTCATCGACAACTTATCAGGTTTCTTCTCTTGAAACTATATTTTAATTCGGTCACATCTTATGTACTTTACTTGGAGCGTCTGTTTGTTTTTGTTTATGTTTGAATAAGTTCATCCTTGTGTGGGAGAGAGACACGCTCCGCTGGTTCATATGAACACATGTGTTCTTAGCTTTTAATGTTCATGGCGAAGGTTGAAACTGCTTCGTTAATTGTTATATGGTTGGAAACGGAAAATGCTACATGTAGTAATTGGTAAAATGTCTTGGATAATTTGATACTTGGCAATTGTTGTGCTCATGTTTAAGCTCTTGCATCATATACTTTGCACCCATTAATGAAGAAATACATAGAGCTTGCTAAAATTTGGTTTGCATATTTGGTCTCTCTAAAGTCTAGATAATTTTTAGTATTGAGTTTTGAACAACAAGGAAGACGGTGTAGAGTCTTATAATGTTTACAATATGTCTTTTATGTGAGTTTTGCTGCACCGGTTCATCCTTGTGTTTGTTTCAAATAACCTTGCTAGCCTAAACCTTGTATCGAGAGGGAATACTTCTCATGCATCCAAAATCCTTGAGCCAACTACTATGCCATTTGTGTCCACCATACCTACCTACTACATGGTATTTCTCCGCCATTCCAAAGTAAATTGCTTGAGTGCTATCTTTAAACAATTCAAAAGTTATTACTTCTTATTTGTGTCAATGTTTTATAGCTCATGAGGAAGTATGTGGTGTTTATCTTTCATTCTTGTTGGGCAACTTTCACCAATGGACTAGTGGCTTCATCCGCTTATCCAATAATTTTGCATAAAGAGCTGGCAATGGGATTCCCAATCCCAAATTAATTAACAAAAATAGACACTCCTCCATGGTAAGTGATTGTTGGACGGCACCCGAAGGATTCGGTTAGCCATGGCTTGAGAAAGCAAAGGTGGGGAGGAGTGTCATCATAATAAAACTAAAATAAAAAGGCACTCCTTCATGGTATGAGATTGTTGGCAGTGCACCCGAGGATTCGGTTAGCCATGGTTTGTGAAAGCAAGGTTGGAAGGAGTGCCACCCAAAAATAAAAATAATTCATGGGAGCCGCTCTTTGAAGGTTTGTCTGGCAAGGGGGTTAGAGTGCCCACTACCATTCGTTGACAACAACAAACACCTCTCAAAATTTTACTTTTATGCTCTCTTTATGTTTTCAAAACCAAAGCTCTAGCACAAATATAGCAATCGATGCTTTCCTCTTTGAAGGACCTTTCTTTTACTTTTATGTTGAGTCAGCTCACCTATCTCTTTCCACCTCAAGAAGCAAACACTTGTGTGAACTGTGCATTGATTCCTACATACTTGCATATTGCACTTGTTATATTACTTTACATTGACAATATCCATGAGATATACATGTTATAAGTTGAAAGCAACCGCTGAAACTTAATCTTCCTTTATGTTGCTTCAATACCTTTTACTTTGAATTATTGCTTTATGAGTTAACTCTTATGCAAGACTTATTGATGCTTGTCTTGAAAGTACTATTCATGAAAAGTCTTTGCTTTATGATTCATTTGTTTACTCATGTCATTACCATTGTTTTGATCGCTGCATTCATTACATATGCTTACAATAGTATGATCAAGGTTATGATGGCATGTCACTCCGGAAATTATCTTTGTTATCGTTTACTCGCTCGGGACGAGCAGAACTAAGCTTGGGGATGCTGATACGTCTCCGACGTATCGATAATTTCTTATGTTCCATGCCACATTATTGATGATATCTACATGTTTTATACACATTATATGTCATATTTATGCGTTTTCCGGAACTAACCTATTGACGAGATGCCGAAGTGCCAGTTCCATTTTTCTGCTGTTTTTGGTTTCAGAAATCCTAGTAAGGAAATATTCTCGGAATTGGACGAAATCAACGCCCAGGGGCCTATTTTTACACGAAGCTTCCAGAAGACCGGAGGACTTACGAAGTGGGGCCACGAGGTGGCCGGACACCAGGGCGGCGCGGCTTGGGCCTTGGCCGCGCCGGCCTGTCGTGTGGGGCCCTCGTGTGGCCCCCTGACCTGCCCTTCCGCCTACTTAAGGTCTCCGTCGCGAAAACCCTATCACGTTCGACGAAACCAGAGAAAACCTTCCAGAGCCGCCGCCATCGCGAAGCCAAGATCTGGGGGACAGGAGTCTCTGTTCCGCACGCCGCCGGACGGGGAAGTGCCCCCGAAGGCTTCTCCATCGACATCACCGCCATCTTCATCAACGCCGCTGTCTCCCATGAGGAGGGAGTAGTTCTCCATCGAGGCTCGGGGCTGTACCGGTAGCTATGTGGTTCATCTCTCTCCTATGTACTTCAATACAATAATCTCATGAGCTGCCTTACATGATTGAGATTCATATGATGATGCTTGTAATCTAGATGTCATTATGCTAGTCAAGTGGGTTTTACTTATGTGATCTCCGGAGACTCCTTGTCCCACGTGTGTAAAGGTGACGAGTGTGTGCACCGTGTGGGTCTCTTAGGCTATATTTCACGTAATACTTATTCACCGTTATGAATGGCATAGTGAAGTGCTTATTTATATCTCTTTATGATTGCAATGTGTTTTGTATCACAATTTATCCGTGTGCTACTCTAGTGATGTTATTAAAGTAGTTTATTCCTCCCGCACGGTGTAATGGTGACAGTGTGTGCATCGTGTAGTACTTGGCGTAGGCTATGATTGTGATCTCTTGTAGATTATGAAGTTAACTATTGCTATGATAGTATTGATGTGATCTATTCCTCCTTTCGTAGTGTGAAGGTGACAAGTGTGCATGCTATGTTAGTACTTGGTTTGGTTATGTTGATCTGTCATGCACTCTAAGGTTATTTAAATATGAACATTGAATATTGTGGAGCTTGTTAACTCCGGCATTGAGGGTTCGTGTAATCCTACACAGTTAGTGGTGTTCATCATCCAACAAGAGGGTGTAGAGTCTAGCATCTATCTATTTATACTCGTTATGTGATCAATGTTGAGAGTGTCCACTAGTGAAAGTATGATCCCTAGGCCTTGTTCCTAAATATCGCTATCGCTGCTTGTTTACCGTTCGTTGCATGTTTACTTCCCGCAATATTACTACCATCAATCGCACGCCAGCAAAGCACTTTTCCGGCGCCGTACTATCGCTCATATTCATTCATACCACTTGTATTTCACTATCTCTTCGCCGAACTAGTGCACCTATTAGGTGTGTTGGGGACACAAGAGACTTCTTGCTTTGTGGTTGCAGGGTTGCATGAGAGGGATATCTTTGACCTCTTCCTCCCTGAGTTCGATAAACCTTGGGTGATCCACTTAAGGGAAACTTGCTGCTGTTCTACAAACCTCTGCTCTTGGAGGCCCAACACTGTCTACAAGAATAGAAGCACCCGTAGACATCACAAACCATATATATACATCATCTCGGAGCTTCTCCTGGGTCAATAGAGGTTTACTCCTGGGTTCGTGGTGAACCCTACTCAACTTACAATATAAAAGTCTAAACAAGTTTAACATTATTGACTTGAGCAGCTAAATACTAAGGGGTTCGTGCTGCTCGGTTACTACTACTACTACTATTGTGGTCTACGCTTGCTCTCCTTCTGTAACCTCCCCGGTTCCGTAGACGATCAGATAGTCGACCCCCTCTACTCCTCCAGAGAGGTCTGGTTCCTCGTAGCAGATCCCATCTGCTCCGTCTTGTCCGTCGTTGGCCTCCTCAAGGTGATTCAGACAACCTAAGCAGCGGATTATAAGAGGTATGAGTACAGCGTACTCAACAATTTCATAATAGGAAAGAGGTGTTTACTGCACTAGCTACAACACTAGACCAGAAAGTATGATACCAATGCATGTTTTTATAACCACTTCTTCAAAAGGTTGCTTTTATTCAGAACAACTATGTCCGTCAGCCTTCACCGGTTTACTAGAACTTCATGGAGTTCCTTTCCGGCAACGTTCGCAGTTCCATAACCCGGAACAGGGAGTGGCAGGTCACGATTCATTACACTCTGCAGAGGTGTGTGATACGTCTCAAACGTATCTATAATTTCTTATGTTCCATGCTTGTTTTATGACAATACCTACATGTTTTGTTCACACTTTATATCGTTTTGATGCGTTTTCTGGAACTAACCTATTGACGAGATGCCGAAGGGCCAGCTTCTGTTTTCTCGCTATTTTTGGTTTCAGAAATCCTAGTAAGGAAATATTCTCTGAATCGGACGAAATCAATGCCCAAAGATCCTATTTTTCCACGAAGCTTCCGTAACACCCGAGAGCCACCAGAGGAGGGCCCTGGGGGGCCCACACACTAAGGCGGCGCGGCCAAGGAGCCAGGCGTTCCGCCCTACTGTGTGGTGGCCCCGTCAGCCTTCCGACTCCGCCTCTTCGCCTATTTAAAGGTCCCTGACCTAAATCTTCGATACGAAAAAAGCCACGGTACGAGACCTTCCAGAGCCGCCACCATCGCGAAGCCAAGATCTAGGGGACAGGAGTCTCTGTTCTGGCACGCCGCCGGGACGGGGAAGTGCCCCCGGAAGGCTCCTCCATCGACTCCACCGCCATCTTCATCACCGCTGCTGTCTCCCATGAGGAGGGAGTAGTTCTCCATCGAGGCTCGGGGATGTACCGGTAGCTATGTGGTTCATCTCTCTCCTATGTGCTTCAATACAATAATCTCATGAGCTGCCTTACATGATTGAGATTCATATGATGATGCTTGTAATCTAGATGTCATTATGCTAGTCAAGTGGATTTTACTTATGTGATCTCCTGAGACTCCTTGTCCCACGTGTGTAAAGGTGACAAGTGTGTGCACCGTGTGGGTCTCTTAGGCTATATTTCACAGAATACTTATTCACCGTTGTGAATGGCATAGTGAAGTGCTTATTTATATCTCTTTATGATTGCAATGTGTTTTGTATCACAATTTATCTCGTGTGCTACTCTAGTGATGTTATTAAAGTAGTTTATTCCTCCCGCACGGTGTAATGGTGACAAAGTGTGTGCATCGTGTAGTACTTGGCGTAGGCTATGATTGTGATCTCTTGTAGATTATGAAGTTAACTATTGCTATGATTGTATTGATGTGATCTATTCCTCCTTTCGTAGTGTGAAGGTGACAAGTGTGCATGCTATGTTAGTACTTGGTTTGGTTATGTTGATTTGTCATGCACTCTAAGGTTACTTAAACATGAACA
>NC_061509.1:114754393-114788705 GCF_022539505.1 Lolium rigidum | reverse complement strand
GCCGTTGATAACCCACAAGTATAGGGGATCGCAACGGTCTTCGAGGGAAGTAAAACCCAAATTTATTGATTCGACACAAGGGGAGGTAAAGAATACTTATAAGCCTTAACAACTGAGTTGTCAATTCAGCTGCACCTGGAAAAGCACTAGCAACAGGGGTGATGTGAAAGTAGCGGTGATATGAGAGCAATAGTAACAGTAACACAGCAGCAGTAATAGTAATATGAGAGCAATGGCACCAGAAAATAGTTGATACTACTTCCAATGACATGTAGAACAAGTATATGATGATGAAAGATGGACCGGGGTTCCCAGCTATCTACACTAGTGGCAACTCTCCAATAACAAGTGTTGGGTGAACAAATTACAGTCGGGCAATTGATAGGATTGAAATAGCATTAAGACCGAATATCAAGATCATTAATCATGTAGGCATGTTTTCCAATTATAGTCGTACGTGCTCGCAATGAGAAACTTGCACAACATCTTTTGTCCTACCAGCCGGTGGCAGCCGGGCCTCTAGGGAATCTATCTGGAAATTAAGGTACTCCTTTTAATAGAGCACCGGAGCAAAGCATTAACACTCCGTGAAAACATGTGATCCTCATATCTAAGCCTTCCCCTCCAATTGTCCCAATTTCTGTCACTTTGGGGTCTTTGGTTCCGGACATAGACATGTGCATACAACTTGTAGATACAATCTAAGCAATAAGTATAGAGCTTAAATCTAAGATCATGCCACTCGGGCCCTAGTGACAAGCATTAAACACAACAAGATTGCAGCAACAATAACTTCATAAACTTTGTAGATAGACAATCATAACGTAACAATCCATCGGATCCCGACAAACACAACACCGATTACATCGGATGAATCTCAATCATGTAAGGCAGCTCATGAGATCATTGTATTGAAGTACATGGGGGAGAGAATACCAACTAGCTACAGCTAGAACCCGTAGTCCATGGGGGAACTACTCACGGAGCATGATGGAGGCGATGGCGTTGATGGAGATGGCTTCCGGGGCACTTCCCCGTCCCGGCGAGGTGCCGGAACGAGAGTTCTGTCCCTCGAATTGGAGTTTCGCGACGGTGGCGGCGCCCCGGAGTCTTTACGGAGTTTCGTCAAGTGGTACTGCGTTTTTAGGTCGAAAGGGATTTTATAGGCGAAGAGGCGGCGCAGGGGGCACACGGGGCTCCCCACCATAGGCCGGCGCGGGCCCGGGCCAGGCCGCGCCGCCTTATGGTGTGGTGGCCCTCCGGCCCCTCTCCGACTCTTCTTCGGTGTTCTGGAGCCTTCCGGGAAAAATAGGAGGTTTGGCGTTGATTTCGTCCAATTCCGAGAATATTGCCCGAACAGCCTTTACGGAACCAAAAACAGCAGAAAACGAGGAACCGGCACTGTGGCATCTTGTTAATAGGTTAGTTCCGGAAAATGCATGAAAACATTATAAAGTGCAAGCAAAACATGTAAGTATTGTCATAAAACAAGCATGGAACGACAGAAATTATGGATACGTCGGGGACGTATCGGCATCCCCAAGCTTAGTTCTGCTCGTCCCGAGCAGGTAAACGATAAAAAGAATAATTTCTGTAGTGACATGCTACTTACATAACCTTGATCATACTATTACAAAGCATATGAAATGAATGAAGTGACTCAAGGCAATGATCTATAGTTGCTAACAAATAGATAACATATAGCAAAACTTTTCATGAAGAGTACTTTCAAGACAAGTATCAAAAGTCTTGCACAAGAGTTAACTCATAAAGCAATAAGTTCAAAGTAAAGGCATCGAAGCAACACAAAGGAAGATATAAGTTTCAGCTGTTGCTTTCAACTTGTAACATGCATATCTCATGGATAATTGTCAACACAAAGTAATATGATGAATGCAAATATGCAAGTATGTAAGAATCAATGCACAATTGACACAAGTGTTTGCTTCTAAGATGGAAGGAAGTAGGTAAACTGACTCAACATAAAGTAAAAGAATGGCCCTTCAAAGAGGAAAGCATCGATTGCTATATTTGTGCTAGAGCTTTGATTTTGAAAACATAAAGAGAGCATAAAAGTAAAGTTTTGAGAGGTGTTTGTTGTTGTCAACGAATGGTAGTGGGCACTCTAACCCCTCACCGAGACAAACCTTCAAAGAGCGGCTCCCATGAATTATTTTTATTTTTGGGTGGCACTCCTTCCAACCTTTCTTTCACAAACCATGGCTAACCGAATCCTCGGGTGCCTGCCAACAATCTCATACCATGAAGGAGTGCCTTTTTATTTTAGTTTTATTATGATGACACTCCTCCCAACCTATGCTTACACAAGCCATGGCTAACCGAATCCTCGGGTGCCGTCCAACAATCACATACCATGGAGGAGTGTCTATTTTGGTTAATTAATTTGGGACTGGGAATCCCATTGCCGACTCTTTTTGCAAAATTATTGGATAAGCGGATGAAGCCACTAGTCCATTGGTGAAAGTTGCCCAACAAGATTGAAAGATAAACACCACATACTTCCTCATGAGCTATAAAACATTAACACAAATTGAGAAGCATTTTGAATTGTTTAAAGGTAGCACTCAAGCAATTTACTTTGGAATGGCAGGAAATACCACATAGTAGGTAGATATGGTGGACACAAATGGCATAGGTTCTGGCTCAAGGTTTTGGATGCACGAGAAGTATTCCCTCTCGATACAAGGCTTAGGCTAGCAAGGTTGTTTGAAGCAAACACAAGTATGAACCGGTACAACAAAACTTACATAAGAACATATTGCAAGCATTATAATACTCTACACTGTCTTCCTTGTTGCTCAAACACTTTTACCAGAAAATATCTAGACCTTAAGAGAGATCAATTATGCAAACCAATTTTAACAAGCTCTTCAGTAGTTCTCCACTAATAGGCTTAGACTACATGAAAAAACTTAATCATGATCTACTTGAGAGCTCAAAACAATTGCCAAGTGTCAAATTATCCAAGACATGATGAGGCATTTTCTGTTTTCAACCAAATATAAATAAGTGCAATAGCTTCCAACTTTTATCATTGAACATTAAAAGTAGAACGAAGAACACGAGTGTTCATATGAAAAAGCGGAGCGTGTATCTCTCCCACACAAGGATTGCTAGGATCCGAATTTATTCAAACATAAACAAAACGAAAATAAACACACAGACGCTCCAAGTAAAGCACATATGATGTGACCGAATAAAAATATAGTTTCAATAGAAGAAACCTGATAAGTTGATGAAGAAGGGGATGCCTTGGGCATCCCCAAGCTTAGACGCTTGAGTCTTCTTGAAATATGCAGGGATGAACCACGGGGGCATCCCCAAGCTTAGACTTTTCACTCTTCTTGATCATATATCATCCTCCTCTCTTGACCCTTGAAAACTTCCTTCACACCAAACTTCTCATAAACTTCATTAGAGGGGTTAGTACTCAAAAAATTTGAATCCACCTTGGTCCTGTAGTGACACATTGCAAGAACTCAATAAAACATTAGCTACAGCTCTCCACGTCTAGAAAGCCTTGCTTAAAGTCCACAAGAGACAATGCAAAAAACAGAGACAGAATCTGCCAAAACAGAACAGCCAGTAAAGACGAATTTTAAATAAATACTTCCGTTGCTCAAATCAGAAAACTCAAAACTAATGAAAGTTGCGTACATATCTGAGGATCACTCACGTAAATTGGCATAATTTTCTGAGTTACCTACAGAGAATTAGGCCCAGATTCGTGACAGCAAGAAATCTGTTTCTGCGCAGAAATCCAAATCTAGTATCAACCTTCGATTAGAGGCTTCACTTGGCACAACAAAACACAAAACTAAGATAAGGAGAGGTTGCTACAGTAGTAAACAACTTCCAAGACACAAATATAAAACAAATTAGTACTGTAGCAAAATAACACATGGGTTATCTCCCAAGAAGTTCTTTCTTTATAGCCATTAAGATGGGCTCAGCAGTTTTAATGATGCGCTCGCAAGAAATAATGTTTGAAGCAAAAGAGAGCATCGAAAAGCAAATTCAAAACACATTTAAGTCTCACATGCTTCCTATGGAAAGGAATCTTGTACACAAATAAATTCATGAAGAACAAAGTGACAAGCATAAGAAGATAGAACAAGTGTAACTTCAACAATTTTAAGCATATAGAGAGGTGTATTAGTACCATGAAAATTTCTACAACCATATTTTCCTCTCTCATAATAATTTTCAGTAGCTTCATGAACAAACTCAACAATATAACTATCACATGCAGCATACTTTTCATGATTTCCAAACACATAATTTTTATCAAGTTCAAGAATAGTGGAATTAAAACTTTCAAACTTACTTTTATTAATAATATAACAAGGTAGTTGATCAATCTCAATAGATATGGGACTCATAGAATAAGTCAAGAACTCTCCAATCCCATTTTCATTAGTAGCACAATTAATATTATCAAGTAACATAGGACCATCATCTAGAGCTTTATCATAAACATTTGCCAAGCAAAATTCTTTAGTACCATGCATTTCGACATCAGGCACAAACAAAGCATTATCATAAGATTTATCAAAGTAGCATGGATTATCATATATAACAGTAGCATAATTATTTTCACAAGTTTTACTCATAGGTAGTATTTCAAGAGAATCCACAGGAACATAACATTCAACCTCTTCCGGTAAGCATGGAGGACAATCAAATAGTGTAAGAGATAAAGAGTTACTCTCATTAGAAGGTTGGCATGGGTAGCTAATCCATTCTTCCTCCTTTTGTTCGTCGCTCTCCTCTTCTTTTTCATCCAATGAGCTTTCAGGTTCATTAATTTCCTCCTCTTTTTCATCCAATGAGCTTTCAGGTTCATCAATTTCTTCTTCCACCGGTTCCTGCAAATTGTGAGTGCATTCTTGTGCATTAATGTGTCTCTCTTTATAATCAAGGATATAAGGATTCCTACTGTAGCATTCTATGCAAGAATTAAGGATAGTAGAGACATAATCTTTAAGGTCCTTACAAATAGCACAAGTTTCATAATTCTCAACCATGAAGGATTCTATCTCGGAGGCTCCCATAAATAAGACAAATTGTTCTACCTCTTCGAACCCATAATGAATATAGCAATTCCGATTATAGTTCTTAATTAAAAATTCCTCACTAAAGCCACATTGAAATTTAAGATGTTTAGTATCCTGTTGAGAGCAACAGTTTATATCATGGCGTCTAAGCAAGATTCTAGCCATTGTATTCAATTTTTCTATCATAGCACTCATTATTTTACCAGTTCTTGATTCTCTATAATTATTATAACATTCTATAAGCTCCAAGTAGGTTGTAGGTTCTCCCATAACAGCAATTTTTAATTTTTCGATTTTTCAAATTTTATGGATTTTTGGGTATATGAGGAAAGTAAAACAAAACTGAAATAAACTAGACAAAAGTAAACTAAGCAAAACAAAATAAAATAAAACAGAGAGAGATGTAGAGTGTACTCCCCGGGTGAACTTATGAGTAGAGCTATGCCTCCCCGACAACGGCGCCGGAAAATAGTCTTGATAACCCACAAGTATAGGGGATCGCAATAGTCTTCGAGGGAAGTAAAACCCAAATTTATTGATTCGACACAAGGGGAGGTAAAGAATACTTATAAGCCTTAACAATCGAGTTGTCAATTCAGCTGCACCTGGAAAAGCACTAGCAACAGGGGTGAAGTGAAAGTAGCGAGTAATATGAGAGCAATAGTAACAGTAACACGGCAGCGAGTAATAGTAATATGAGAGCAATGGCACCGAGAAAATAGTTGATACTACTTCCAATGACATGTAGAACAAGTATATGATGATGAAAGATGGACCGGGGTTCCCAGCTATCTACACTAGTGGCAACTCTCCAATAACAAGTGTTGGGTGAACAAATTACGAGTTGGGCAATTGATAGGATTGAAATAGCATTAAGACAGAATATCAAGATCATTAATCATGTAGGCATGTTTTCCAATTATAGTCGTACGTGCTCGCAATGAGAAACTTGCACAACATCTTTTGTCCTACCAGCCGGTGGCAGCCGGGCCTCTAGGGAATCTACTCGGAAATTAAGGTACTCCTTTTAATAGAGCACCGGAGCAAAGCATTAACACTCCGTGAAAACATGTGATCCTCATATCTAAGCCTTCCCCTCCAATTGTCCCAATTTCTGTCACTTTGGGGTCTTTGGTTCCGGACATAGACATGTGCATACAACTTGTAGATACAATCTAAGCAATAAGTATAGAGCTTAAATCTAAGATCATGCCACTCGGGCCCTAGTGACAAGCATTAAACACAACAAGATTGCAGCAACAATAACTTCATAAACTTTGTAGATAGACAATCATAACGTAACAATCCATCGGATCCCGACAAACACAACACCGATTACATCAGATGAATCTCAATCATGTAAGGCAGCTCATGAGATCATTGTATTGAAGTACATGGGGGAGAGAATACCAACTAGCTACAGCTAGAACCCGTAGTCCATGGGGGAACTACTCACGGAGCATGATGGAGGCGATGGCGTTGATGGAGATGGCTTCCGGGGCACTTCCCCGTCCCGGCGAGGTGCCGGAACGAGAGTTCTGTCCCCGAATTGGAGTTTCGCGACGGTGGCGGCGCCCACGGAGTCTTTCCGGAGTTTCGTCAAGTGGTACTGCGTTTTTAGGTCGAAAGGGATTTTATAGGCGAAGAGGCGGCGCGAGGGGGCACTGGGGGCTCCCCACCATAGGCCGGCGTGGGCCCGGGCCAGGCCGCGCCGCCTTATGGTGTGGTGGCCTTCCGGCCCCTCTCCGACTCTTCTTCGGTGTTCGGAGCCTTCGGGAAAAATAGGAGGTTTGGCGTTGATTTCGTCCAATTCCGAGAATATTGCCCGAACAGCCTTTCCGGAACCAAAAACAGCGAAAACAGGAAGCGGCACTGTGGCATCTTGTTAATAGGTTAGTTCCGGAAAATGCATGAAAACATTATAAAGTGCAAGCAAAACATGTAAGTATTGTCATAAAACAAGCATGGAATGACAGAAATTATGGATACGTCGGGGACGTATCAGCCGTCAACCTAGACCATTCCTTTCATCAAACAGTAAATATCTCAAGGCTGTACTTTATAAAAGACATGGTATTGCTGCTTTAAGATCTGTAGCTGATATGTTGACCAAGAGTACACAAGATTCAATCAAGGCGATTGCCAAATGTCAACGTGTTATTGATGATGCTAATAGAAGTCCTCAATGATTCTATGTGATTTTTTTATTTGGGCACATTAATTGCCTTGTAATTTTCCTAGTTATTTTATTTGTGTATGTAATTGTGTGTATCATTGATACCAGATTTTAGGCTCATGAAATTTAATGCAAGTTGACTAGTCAAATAACCAGGGCCCTACAACCGATTGGGCCGGCCCACTTACGATAGTGTGGGACCCACTTTCATTTTGGGTCGGCCCACCTACTTATTGGGCCGGCCCGTTAACAGGAAGTGGGCCCCACCGACTTATTGGGCCGGCCCACTATCTTGTTGGGCCAGCCCACTTGCTATATTGTGGACCCCACATACTAAATGGGCCGGCCCTTCAATAGGAAAGTGGGACCCACCTGTGTTTTTGGCCAGGCCCACTATCTTGCTGGGCCGGCCCACTTGCTATATGGTGGACCGCACATACTAAATGGGCCGGCCCTTTAACAGGAAAGTGGGACCCACCTGTGTTTTTGGCCCGGCCCACTATCTTGTTGGGCCGGCCCAATTGCTATATGGTGGACCCCACATACTAAATGGGCCGGCCCTTTAGCTGGAAATTGGGACCCACCTGTGTTTTTGGCCCGGCCCACTATCTTGTTGGGCCGGCCCACTTGCTATATGGTGGACCCCACATACTAAATGGGCCGGCCCTTTAACGAGGAAAATGGGACCCACTGTGTTTTTGGCCGGCCCACTTTCTTGTTGGGCCAGCCCATTTGATATATTGTGGACCCCACGTACTAAATGGGCCGGCCCGATAGCAGGAAAGTGGGACCCACATGCTAATTGGGCCGACCCAATAACTTCTTGGGCCGGCCCAGTTGTTTTAAGGTGGACCCCACTAGGTAAATGGGCCGGCCCGATAACAGGAAAGTGGGTCCCACGTGTCTTGTGGGCCGGCCCTTTTGCCTGTTGACCGGTCAAACGAGTGCATTCGGCCGGCCCACATGCTTAGTGGGCCGGCCCATTAAAGTTTTGACCGATCAACCTTAGAGGTTAGGCCCGGCCCACGTAACTAATGGACCAGCCCGACTATATAGTTGACCAGGTCAAACTAAGTCGGCTGGCCCGGCCCGCAAACTTAATGGGCCGGCCCGCTTAAGACGTGGCGAGGCCACGTGTGGGCCTACCATCTACCACGGGGTTTCAGCCGGTTAACACCGTTAAGCGCCGGTTAACGGCGTCCGCCACGTGGCGGTTGCATGACGTCGGCGGTCAACGGGCTCCCGGAAACACTTGCGCAACGGTCCGATTTTCCGTGGCGGAAGGGCGCCCAAGCGCGACGGACCGAAAAAATCGTCGTAGGACTTTGCCTGATGCAGTTTCCACAACAGAACCCATATCGTCGGGTTAGGCCCATAGGCGACGAAAAATACCCCTTAGCGGATGATTTTGAGACGTTGTCTATCAGAACTTTTCTTGTAGTGATGGTGCTGTGCTCGTGGGTGGAGACCTGCTCTTCTTCCTCTGTTCTTCAGCCATCAAGGTGATGGAAGAAGGGATTGGAGGGGCGTCGTTCTGCATCGACCTGCATGGTGGGGATCTCTTGCTGCTGCAAATTTCTGGAGCTCCATAGCAGGGGACGCGCGACAGCGTCGGCTATCTTGCCTCTGCTTCTTCAGGCCGAATGGCGGCCCTCCTAAGCCACATGACGGTGGCTCATCTTCCTCCAGGCACGATGCCATTGCGGAGGATCTTCTGCTCCGTTCGAGCATCCCACGGCAGCGCCGACCCAAGTGGTTCGTCCCCGGTGTCGGTGAAGCTGGCTCGGGCGTTGAGCTCGGTCTTTGGTTGCGGTGGAGGAGGACCCGATTGCCTTTTTCAGATTTGTTTCAGTGTCCTTTGTGTAAAAGTGCAGGTCCTTGTTGTAACGCTCTATCCTCTCAGGGCCTTTCTGCAAATTATAATCCCACCGCTGAAATATAATGCAGCCACTGGGTCCTTCTGGACCCATCTCAGTTCAAAAAAAAATACATCTTCTTTCCTCCAGAATCTCATCTTCCTTAGCTCTAAATGTACTTATTGTATAATTTGTGTTTCTTCTTTTCAATTAATTTTCCTGACTCATTTTTCTTCTCTATGTGGTTGTGCGTTGCAGGATCTTCGTGGCACCATTGCTGATTCAGATTTGCTATAGATGTCGGCTACCACAACAATTAGCTGTCAATACCTGCTCAGCGGTGCTTACTGATGGCCTGATGCCACTATGCCTCCTCTTTACACCATAAGCACATGCATATGTTCAAAACTTCAAACCTCTCTTGCCTTATTCTCACTCGGCAACAAGAGAAAGAAAAATTGAACAATTTAAATTCTGGTAGGTAGCATCCATGATAACTTGGACAATACATGTTTGATGTTTTGCCTCTTTTTGAGTGCCCTTTCGTGTGCTCTAGGATTTATGTAGATATAATAGTGTAGCGGTAGCTCTTTTTTTATTTGCTATTATTGTAGGATTTTCCTAGGTAACCTTTTGTGGTATCAGCTTCTCTCCATTTAGGCCCTATTTTACTTTGTTTTTCTATGTTTGGTTGCTATGGTTAGTTTTAAATTTGTTATCTCCCGAAGGAGGAAAACATATTATGGAGTCCTCACGTTTCCTGGTTCTTGGCTTCTTTCCATGGCCATGGGGGCTAGATGATAGCCTGTGAAGGTTATCACTTGGAGCCCTTATTGCCATCATAAGTCATTGATTCTAGGTCTCGTGCCATTAGAGTACCAAATGATAGTCATAGATTTGTAGTCCTATATCCTAGAATAGAGACATTGTGATTGGCAGATTGTTGGGATTTTGTTGGTGCATCACCTGACAAAAAATATTGCACAAGATATGTCATTGGCTTCAGTCTAAGAGCAAATTACAGCAGAATGCGTGCCAGTAAGTACTAATTACACCATGTTGGCATGATATAAAATACACTTGTACTAAATATATGAATAGAGACATGTTTAATCGTGGTCAAGTTAAAAAATGGTTGTTAAGAGACTACTCCATTGCAATCACACAAAATGCAACAGTTGTTGTGTAAAGAATTAACCCCCTTAAGAGAATCTTAGTTAAAATATATCAATAGAGACATGTGTGATTCTCTCATCTCACATCCTCTTCTCTCTACTTTTTTTTGTTGCTTCACCAGTCTGCAAGCACACAAAGTGCGCTCCTATTTTGACATGGTTCCTCCTCCTGCTGCTACTGTAATTCATGCTTGATTAGGTTGTAGTGGAAGAATTTTTGTGTACATAGGTAGGCTTTGAAGTTGCAATGTGAGGACGGGCTGTTTGTATTCTCAAATTGTGTTCTGGTTTTGGGGTTGCAGATGTGAGCACCAGTTGTTTGTATAAATGCTCAAGTAGAGTGGCTATCGAGGGGATGACAACATTTGTGGTTATGTGTGATAGAAAATAATGGAGGAGGAAGGGTTGGGGATAAGAGTAGAAGAGGAGCAACATGGTGAGCCATGGAGGTGAGTCCTTGTCCTCTCCTTCCTCTAAATATCTTTTTTCTCTCAAACAATTATTCTCTCTAGATACCAGTGGTACAAAACAGTGATGAAACTTCAATCCTTTAGACAGATACAAAGTAGTAGGCTATTTGTTGTAATCTGGTGTGCTAGGATTGGTTGAAATTAATGAAAAATATTGGTAAAATTAAATATTGTGTTTTTGTATGCATTAGTTCTTGTTATTTGTCTTGATAACGGTAGCTATTAGTTGTTATTATTTGTCTTGGATTCATCCAAGGAAGAGTAGTAAACACATAGAGAGAAGGATGCCTAACTCAAATCCTTTTTGCTATTTGCAGTTCTGTGAGTGGATATTTATGGGTCGGGCTGCTTAGTCCCGGATGGTTAATCTCAGAGCGGAAATGCGAAGAAATCGGTTGAACCCGTGCTGGTTGAAGGCAGGAGATGGCAGCCAGTGGTAAGCACTTCATGATAGATCATGGCCAACAACATGTTATTTTGTATAGTATGCTATTCTCTTCATCTGATTACATACATGGCTTTTTCTTTATGTTGTTGCTAATCTTCAGTTACTCCAGGTGGAGCAATGAGGAACAATCGGCAAATTTTAGCATTTATTTTGCTAAATCTGCTTCAGGTCATTGTTATAAAAAAAACAGTGTATTTATACACCAGGCTATCATGGATGTCCCATTGTTGGGCATGGTACGGTAGCCTATTTAGCATTATTTATTTGGTTTGATGCATATGAAAATTGGCATCACAAACTGGTTTCATGTTCTTACAGTTGCAGCTAGAGGATGAATTACCCCAACCTGTAAGAGGCACTCCATGTCTCTCTCTCATATAAATTATATATTGTTCCTGATTTGGAGCCATAAGAAGGTATGTGTTGCTGCTCCATTATTTGTTTCCTGATAACCAATGTTATTTTGATTGTTTAAGTGAAAAGATACAACATGGACAAAGCTAAGCTGACGATGAAGTATTTAAATCATAATCAGCTTGCATCTAAAAAAGGATTTCAAATGCACCTTCTGTATGCAGTGAAATGATTTTTGAAATGTTTTCATTCTTGAAATTTGATCTAAAGTTATCTACTATGAATCAACTGGCTGAATTTTGACTTAAACTTTGGCATGAGATTTGTGGGGATCCCGGACTAACTGTCCGAAATAGCCTGTTATGTATACAGTTCACGATCCCATGATCCATGCACCGTGAACACATAACCGAACTGATATCAAAATTACAGCATCCTTTACAAAACGGAATAAGAAAAATTACAATAAGGTCACATGACCCATCTTTTACATAAAATCCTCAAAGGGCCTAATCTAATCATCGGAGTAGCAGAATCACTTCAGCAGCGTAGAGCCCAAGTCATCTGCCTTACCCCTACAGCCAACTGACTGGGAAGACGTTCCTAGCTCGCATAGACGTCGTCCAATCCTTCTTCATTTGTCGCATTCCTCCATGCCTGGCCAAGTAAATAGCCAGGGATAAAGCCGTGATTACATTGGAATTGTACTCGCAAACCATCAAGAAGGTACTTTGCAAGAATGCAAGATAACAAGTGCTAATCTAGGATGACAAGAGGGAAGTCTAGTTTCTCTTGTGGATATAGCATGAGAAAGAGAGATAGGTTCTCTTGTGGATATAGCATGAGAAAGAGAGATAGTTTCTCTTGTGGATATAGCATCCCAACTTCGCAGTTGAAGGGGACACTAAGAGGGTTCTATGACATCTCTATATCTTTGTTGAAGAAGATACTTCAGAAGATATCCTATGACATCTCTATATCTTTGTTAAAGAAGATACTTCAAAAGAGTTCCTCTACATGAAACACAAGGAAGGGGTAACCCAATTTTGTTTCTTTTCCTCGACCATCTCCATATGGTCGACACAAGCTTTCTCGTACCCTTCCGGTACATCAAACACATTCTCACTTTCTTTGTAAATCATTTCAAAAACAAAACTCGACACAGCTAAGCAACGGCCACTCCAACCGTCCATGACCGCGGACACGGCTATTCGAATAGATTTAACTCTGCAGAGTTTGCACACTTTCCCCACAAGATCCGCGAGTCTATCATGTGGGCATCATCCCCACATATCAATTATGCCATGACAGAAACTCGGACATAACCTTTCGCTTATTTCCCCTGGCATGGGTCTTTCCCGGTGGGCTTAACCTTCTCGGCACCCCGGAAGCATACCTACTTATTTGAGCCTATCTCCGGCGCCACGACAGAAGACCCTCTGTAATCGTCCGGCTATAGACAACTACAGTGTATTGCCTCCTCCAGAGCGCAACCCGGCTTCAGGGGCCATATCCACCCTCATAGAAAGTTGTGAGGTGTCCCACGCCAGCTTCAACAAACTAGGATTAAGCCCCGTGCCCATGTTGGGGTAATGTGGTTGCGCGATTTGGTTGTTCCGGGCGAATACAAAGAAACGTGTATCGTTTTTTCTCAAAAACCCAAGTTATAAGAACTTTTGTCTTTCCACCACAACCACATTGTCACTTTCCTTTAAACAACAATACCTTTTCTCTTAAAAATCACACTTGGGCAAGATCACATCTTCCCAAGGTTTTCAAGGCCTTTCCAAAAACATAAACTTTAGTGGGGTTCCCAACCTATGGTTTTATTGTAGTAAGCTTAATCGACAAGGGGCATGATGCTAGCCATCATACCGCTAATGAGAAGATAATTGAGGTGTCAAGAGGGGGTCAAGCATACTTAGGATAAGTATGCATAGACATCACAAGTAGAATGACAACAAGGGTCATGATGCTCATCATCATACCACTAACAAGATGATAATTTAGGTGTCAAGGGGGTCATACATACTTAAGTTAAGCATGAATAGCCGCATTGTAGGTAGAAGATACGACAAGTGCATGATGCTAACCATCATACCACTAAGGGGGTGCAAAAAGTGTGTCGGGAGGTCGACACTCTCAAGGTAAGCGGGCATACCCATCACACTTAGAGGGTACACCAGGATCATGAAGATGACGACCACCATTTCACTAAAGGGGGTTGTCGGGGAGGTGCCAAAGAGAATAAACATGCTCATGGTGAGCATGCTCCATCAACATAAGTAGAAACAACACAAGATAGATCGAGAGATAAGAATAATAACAAAGTAACCACAATATGTGATTCAACATTCAGAGATCAAGAGATGACTTGCCTTGGTTGGCTTATTTGTCCCTGGACTTCTTCAACTTCATCAAATAAGAATTTCAATAATATAAATAAAAATCCTCGTCCGAACCACTTCTTCTTCGGAATTGTTCACATCTATCGCCGGAAAATATAAAAGGAACACAATCAATACATTGCACCAACAAAACAACATTCAACAATCAACAATCAATAGTTAACCACTCTACTAAGGGCTAACATACTAAGGACTTATAGATACTACAAAACAACTTTATAATTTCTAATTTAAGAAAACGCCATTTATTTACCTAGTAAAGGCATGAGAGCATCATAACTTAGCAATTGCCTTTCTCGGTTATTACCATGGCATAAACCAAATATTCCCTGGTAGATAACATTATAAAGAGGACAAGTGCATTAGTTTGGCATCAAAAGCATTCATATTTTATTTTTAAATGTTTTTGGAAAAGCTGAAATCATTTTCCTACTTTATTTTGCTCACAGATCATTACACAAGTAAGGAAAGCAAAAATTATACCTTTGGATAGCTATTGAAATAGAGATTCATACAAAACTGGATTCACCAATTTTGAAGTTTTAAAAGATTTTTAATGAATATTTTACTCGCCAGAGGGACCAAAACAGTGTTTAAAATCTTATAAAATCTCCAATGCTCAAATAAATCTGAGCTCAGCATATGTTGTTAGCAAAACAGTTATGAGTGTAACAAAATTGGTTTCACACAAAATTATTACTCTAAGCTCCTGAAATAAATCATCAAACACAGATTCTGATCAAACTTGTACTAAATACCACAAACTCATATGAAGACATAAAATACTCAAAACAGTGCCAAAAGGTGGGCATCTGCATCTTGTTTACTACAAAATTGGATTTGGGTTTAAATTGTTTTTGAAACACTCACAATTGAATTAACAAGGTTACTTCATGTTTTTACTATTTGTTTTATCTCTGGATTTACAGAATGGATAAAGGATTGAAACTTGTTTGAGACGATTAAGAAAACATCCAACAGTACTACAAAATTTGAATCACTTGATTTGGGATAGAGATGAATTTTTGGTGAATTAAAAGCTAGCAGCTATGCCTGCAGGACACATGGAACAAGTTTAATTCACCAAAAATCGTAAAAAAATCCTAAAAATAAGAGGTCAGCTGCATCCGAAAGGTATTGAAAATCTGGTTCTAACCCAATTGGTTTCATTCAAAAATTGGTTTCCAGGCTACTGGTGTAAGTAAACAAAGTCAGATCTGACCAAAACTTGATCTGTGTACCATTTCAATTTTAGAGGTCCTTTGAAGTGGCGCCTATGGCAAAATGAATCTATTACAGAGGGCTTTCACCCATAGTTGAGTTTTCCCAAAAATGTTTTGTAGAAAGATTTAGATCTAACAAATAGTGATTCTGCATGTTTTCAGAACTTTATTTACCCAGGAAAATCTGTAACGAATTTGAGTATGAGACCGGTGCCAAGTTGTAGATCTTTTCAATATCTATCCGTGGAACTTTGAATTACTCGATTCGGAGCTATACACGAGTTTTGGCGGATTTTACAAGATCGAGAAGAATCTGAAACATCAAGATTGAAGAAATTACATAATAGTTTTGGATGAACTTTGGTCAAAGGATTCAGATCTGAGGATGGCTGCAACTTCTTCATGCTTGGTTAAACATGCACCTGCATCAAGATCCAATCTTAGCAAGAGAGGAAAAGAAAAGGGGAGAGGGAAACCATCTAGGGTTAGGGGAAAAGAGAGAGAAGGATGCTCTCATGGTGACCCGGGGAGAGGAGGAGCTTGAGGGGGAGGGGAGCTGCATCTTGGTGTGTTTTCCATGGCCATGGCCGGCCATGGTATCTAGGAGGAGCATCAGCTCGTGGTGGAGTGGAGGAGAAGAGTGTGAGGGAGTGGAGGAAGGAGTGGAGAGTGGAGAAAATGAGAAGAAAAGGGGAGGAGTGGCAAGCCAAGGGGTTTTTATAGAGGGAGAGAGTGGTGGCAGCCTCTTCTTTGATTGGCTAAGGTGGGTGGCTGGCTTGTGAGAGAAGGATTTGACCCAAGATGAATTCATTAGTGGCATTTGGGAAGTGACAAGGAAAAAGAGGCTTCCCAAGGTGGAGTAATTATGGGAGAGAGAGAGAGAGAAAAATTTGGTGCATGATGAGTACCATGCATGGCACGGCCGGCCGGTTCTTGTGCCATGTAAAAATGAATCATCAACATGTAGCTTTCATCATGCATGTTGATCAAAGTGGAGCCACATGATTCCTTGCCAAGATGGTGCCTTAGATGATGTGTATGAAAATATAAAAGAGATAGATATGGAGGAATAGTGTGATGGTGATATGCACCATGATGGTATTTGTTGCTTGATGGCTTTGTGCCAAGGAGATGATAGTGATGGTGGTGTACAAGGTTTCATGTGCATGCCATCTTGGAGATGGCTGCCACAAGATTTTAGACTTGAGCAACTCAAACAAGATGAAAGAGAGAGGGGGATTTGACCACATGCAATATTGCATGGGTGTGGCCGGCTCATCTCTTGTGCCAAGTCCTCATATGTAAAGAGGGCCAAAAGAGTGGTGAAGATATTAAGCATGGAAAGCTTGTAACAAAGTTTACAAGGAAATTCAATGTGAGCGGAAGGTGGTGGTGGTGATGGTGGTATACCATAGATGATTGAGTTGTGGTAGATGAACACAAGGTGGTATTAAAATCTTACTTTGAAAGAAGGGTTCTTCCTCACAAAGAGAGTTGATCAACATAAGGGTAGGGTTCATATTGGACTTGCCTTTGAAATCTTTTTGAAAGAGGCAAAATGATGTTTTAAAATAAAATAGGTCTACTTGCATAATAATGCCAAATAGATTTTTCCCATGTTTTATCAAAAGGTGCAAGGATGGCACATGTACCTTAACCATGCATTTTAAAAGAGAGAATAAATACTTTTATAAAAAAGGTATTTTGGGTTAAAGGAAATGAGATGATAAAACACCATCCACAATTCCCTCTTGTTGTTTGAAGAAACCATTTGAAGAGTGTTTAAAAAACAAGAAGTGGTTTTGTGGTTAAAACTAGGAGAGAAAAACAACAGGGTTTTGAGAAGGAGATAGAGAACTAATTTTGGGAGGAGTGATCTCAAGGGTATATGGTGGTTGCATAATGCACCCATCATTCCCACTCTTGGTTTTGTAAAGATTAAACCTAGATAAAATAAAATCAAGAGGTAAAAGAGGAAGAAGTGATCTATTGTTGGAACATTGAATAGCGTATAAGATCAAGTTGAATATATGTGTTGCATGGATAGACTGAGACATGCAAGACATGGAGGTTGAAGAGGGTGTTGCATAGATGAGATCCATGCATTAAGGTCACCAATAACAGTTGGGGGTGCTAAGAGATCAACTACCAAAGTTTGAATATTTTAAGCCTGCCAAAACAGTTTGTTGTCTTGGCCTCAAAACCATCAAGGACAAGTGGGCATAGGAGTGATATGGTTCAAGTCAAGGACATGGTTGAGAGGTGTTCAAGATAAGGTAGGTGTAGGACCAAGTGAGGTTCATTGGATGGAAAAGGATTTCTTAATTCAAAGGCTCCAAAAGTGAATCAGATAACAGTCTTAGGACTTAGCCAAAATTGTGGTGTCTGAGGGTTTTTTACTAGGGCACAAGAGATGGATGTATTAAGGGGTAGATGATCCCAAGTTTTGAATCAAGGATGGGTTGAGCTAGATTATACCACAAAGGGTAATTTTAAGTAGGCACACTCATGTTGCCAACAAGAGAAAGGTTTGATGTTGTAAAAAGGAAAAACCATTTTTCCTAAGCCACTCATGTGTCCTATAGGGTGAGTTGCTGGTTTAACCACTAAAGAGGTGTTGTTCTTAGAGTAGCTCAAGACAAAACTCAACAAGCAAATCAAGACAAGTCATCTATCAGCAGATCAAGGCAATTCATATTAACAAACAGATCAAGGCAATACATCTAATTAGTCTTTAAAAAAAGTTTTTGTTCCCCCTAATTTTTGCAATATGGCCAACTAATCATGGTTGCAAAAGTTGGGGTGTGACATCTCTTCCACCCTTAAAATAATCTCGTCCCAAGATTACTAAGCATAGAACTAGAGCGGTTGTAACGTTTAACTAAAGTTAGACTCCATTCTTCTGTAGATGTGTCGTTGTCGAGAGGGTGGCAACTTCAGCTTCTGAGAGACACGGTAGATTTTCTACCGAGGGCCAGCTTTGGGAAGAGGTAGACTACTCCAAGTAGGTGTTAGATCTGTAGCTTCTTAACAATCCTAGCTGGGGTTCATGATTCTAAGAGAGTCAGTGCACTCCAACGGTGCATTAGCAGGGTTGAAAACTTTTTAGAGTTAGCTTAAAATTAGTGGAAGATGAAGTCTTCCACCCTTAAGATTGTTTGTCGAGGGTTCTGAAGAACTCAGAGCTTCAGCCACAGGTCTTGTCGGGCGCTTTCGAAGAGGTCATGGATCTCTTGTCTTGAGTCAAACATCTTCAGGGGGCGATGTGTAGTCCACGGCTTCAAGGGGCATTCACGGTGTTTACTAAACCATAGGACGCACGGTAAGTTAGTAAGTTGATGAAACTCCTGGTTGGTATCCACATGAAGGAGCAACAAAGGTCGTCGGAGACAAACTTCAGCTTGAGGGTCGGCGCTGACTTATACCAGCTAATAAGTGAGTAGTAAATTACACCTAATCATGAGTCTTGAGGTATCTTCATGAGCTTCACTTGATGAGGACCGGATGAACCATGTGATCTAGCTTGGCTTTGACGCTCTTGTTCTCTCAGCTTGTTAGGGTGTGTTAGAGGGTAGTTTTAAAAAGATATCCTCGAGGTTAGCGCGATTATGCTCTAGGGTTAGACCAAATTAGTATGGCTTATCGCAGAGGTGGAGTCAATCCTGAAGTTCTGGCTTCTGCTTCGTTGGCGTGGTAGAATTGCTTCAGCTGGTCTTGCAAGTAGTTAGCGTAGATAGGGGTTTGGGTTAGTTTTTGTGAGGTTTGAAAATCAACTGTTAGCAGGGTTAGCTTATTGATACGTCCCAAACGTATCTATAATTTCTTATGTTCCATGCTACTTTTATGATGATACTCACATGTTTTATACACATTATATGTCATTATTATGCATTTTCCGGCACTAACCTATTGACGAGATGCCGAAGAGCCGATTCTTGTTTTACTGCTGTTTTTGGTTTCAGAAATCCTAGTAAGGAAATATTCTCGGAATTGGACGAAATCAACGCCCAGGGGCCTATTTTTCCACGAAGCTTCCAGAAGTCCGAAGAGGAGACGAAGTGGGGCCACGAGGTGGCCACACAACAGGGCGGCGCGGCCCAGGTGCTGGCCGCGCGGCCCTATCGTGTGGGTCCCTCGTGACGCTTCTTGACCTGCCCTTCCGCCTACTTAAAGCCTCCGTCGCGAAACCCCCGGTACCGAGAGCCACGATACGGAAAACCTTCCAGAGATGCAGCCGCCGCCAATCCCATCTCGGGGGATTCAGGAGATCGCCTCCGGCACCCTGCCGGAGAGGGGAATCATCTCCCGGAGGACTCTTCATCGCCATGATCGCCTCCGGATTGATGTGTGAGTAGTTCACCTCTGGACCATGGGTCCATAGCAGTAGCTAGATGGTCGTCTTCTCCTAATTGTGCTATCATGCTCGATCTTGTGAGCTGCCTATCATGATCAAGATCGTTTCTTTGTAATCCTACATGTTGTGTTTGTTGGGATCCGATGGATATTGAATACTATGTCAAGTTGATTATCAATCTATCATATATGTTGTTTATGTTCTTGCATGCTCTCCGTTGCTAGTAGAGGCTCCGGCCAAGTTGATACTTGTGACTCCAAGAGGGAGTATTTATGCTCGATAGTGGGTTCATGCCTCCATTAAATGCAGGACGATGACGGAAAGTTCTAAGGTTGTGGATGTGCTTGTTGCCACTAGGGATAAAACATCGATGCTTTGTCTAAGGATATTTGTGTTGATTACATTACGCACCATACTTAATGCAATTGTCTGTTGCTTGCAACTTAATACCGGAAGGGGTTCGGATGATAACCTGAAAGTGGACTTTTTAGGCATAGATGCATGTCTGGATGGCGGTCTATGTACTTTGTCGTAATGCCCCGATTAAATCTCATAGTACTCATCATGATATTTGTATGTGCATTGTTATGCCTTCTTTATTTGTCAATTGCCCAACTGTAATTTGTTCACCCAACATGCTATTTATCTTATGGGAGAGACACCGCTAGTGAGCTGTGGACCCCGGTCTATTCTTTACATCTGAAATACAATCTACTTGCAATACTTGTTCTTTACTTGTTCTTCGCAAACAATCATCTTCCACACAATACGGTTAATCCTTTGTTCACGGCAAGCCGGTGAGATTGACAACCTCAACTGTTACGTTGGGGCAAAGTACTTTGGTTGTGTTGTGCGGGTTCCACGTTGGCGCCGGAATCCCCGGTGTTGCGCCGCATTACATTCCGCCACCATCAACCTTCAACGTGCTTCTTGGCTCCTACTGGTTCGATAAACCTTGGTTTCTCTCTCGAGGGAAAACTTGCTACTTGTCCGCATCACACCTTCCTCTTGGGGTTCCCAACGGACGTGTGTCAACTGCACGCATCAAGCTCTTTTTCTGGCGCCGTTGCCGGGGAGATCAAGACACGCTGCAAGGGGAGTCTCCACTTCCAATCTCTTTACTTTGTTTTTGTCTTGCTTTATTTTATTTACTACTTTGTTTGCTGCATTAAAACAAAACACACAAAAATTAGTTGCTAGCTTTACTTTATTTACTGTCTTGCTCTCTATATCAAAAACACACAAAAAATTAGTTACTTGCATTTACTTTATTTACTTTTTGTTTATTTCATCATGTTTCCTCCTAAGTACACTCTAAAAGACATACCGGTAGGCCGAGGGTCTATAATTGGAAGAGATAATATAGAAGATTTTTTCACTCATGTTAGTACCGCTGAAGATTTTGAAGATAGACACTTGGTAGAACTTGCTCCTACTTATGAAATTGCTGCTGCTTCTTTAGTTCGCATGTTGGAAACTAAATTTGTTAATCTCAATCCTATAATCCAACACATGTTTCTCACACTCGGTGATATGGAGGAAGGGGAGAAGAAAGATTTTGTCTTAGAAACCCTTCTTAAAGAATTTGGTGGTGTAGCAAGAGAGGCTAGAAAGGTCTTTATTAAATACAATATGCTTGGCTCTTATACCAATTTTGTTAGTATCCTTGAAAAGATGGACATGGAGAGAGTAAGATACACTAATGATATTAACGATGGTGGGGAGATTAAGACAACAATACCTTGTAAGCTCCTAGGAATGAGCGATGCTCTAGAAACTAATTATGGTTGGCTTGTCCCTGAAAATTTGTTTGACGAGGATAGCAAACCTAAGAATAATGAAAAGGGAGCCTCTGAAACTCACATAGATAAGATAAAATGCATAGTTGATAAAACTCCAAACTCCTCTGTCGATGCTTCATCCCTTGATAACACTTGATTCACACTTTCTGCGCCTAGCTGAAAGGCGTTAAAGAAAAGCGCTTATGGGAGACAACCCATGTTTTTACTACAGTACTTTGTTTTATATTTGAGTCTTGGAAGTTGTTACTACTGTAGCAACCTCTCCTTATCTTTATTTTATTGCATTGTTGTGCCAAGTAAAGTCTTTGATAGTAAAGTCAATACTAGATTTGGATTACTGCGCAGAAACAGATTTCTTGCTGTCACGAATCTAGGCAGAATTCTCTGTAGGTAACTCAGAAAAATCTGCAAATTTATGTGCGTGATTCTCAGATATGTACGCAACTTTCATTCAATTTGAGAATTTTCATCTGAGCAAGTTAAGTGCCCATGTAAAATTCGTCTTTACGGACTGTTCTGTTTTGACAGATTCTGCCTTTTATTTCGCATTGCCTGTTTTGCTATGTTTGATGGATTTCTTTGTTCCATTAACTTTCAGTAGCTTTGTGCAATGTCCAGAAGTGTTAAGAATGATTATGTCACCTCTGAATATGTGAATTTTCAATTATGCACTAACCCTCTAATGAGTTTGTTTCGAGTTTGGTGTGGAGGAAGTTTTCAAGGGTCAAGAGAGGAGTATGATACAATATGATCAAGAAGAGTGAAAAGTCTAAGCTTGGGGATGCCCCCGTGGTTCATCCCTGCATATTTTAAGAAGACCCAAGCGTCTAAGCTTGGGGATGCCCAAGGCATCCCCTTCTTCATCGACAACATTATCAGGTTCCTCTAATGAAACTATATTTTTATTCAGTCACATCTTATGTGCTTTACTTGGAGCGTCTGTTTGTTTTTGTTTTTGTTTGAATAAGATTGGATCCCACAATCCTTTATATTGGAGATATTACGCTCCGCTGTTTCGTATGAACACATGTGTTCTTAGCTTTATCTTTAATGTTCATTGTGAAAGTTGAACTACCTCATTCATTGATATATGGTTGGAAACGGAAAATGCCGCATGTGGTAATTGGTATAATGTCTTGAATAATGTGATACTTGGCAATTGTTGTGCTCATATAGATCATGTTTAAGCTCTTGCATCATGTACCTTGCACCTATTAATGAATAACTACATAGAGCTTGTTAAAATTTGGTTTGCATGATTGGTCTCTCTAAGTCTAGATATTTTCTGGTTGAGGTGTTTGAACAACAAGGAGACGATGTAAAGTCTTATAATGCTTACAATATGTTTATATGTGAGTCTTGCTGCACCGTTTTATACTTGAGTTTGATTCAAACAACCTTGCTAGCCTAGCCTTGTATTGAGAGGAATTCTTCTCGTGCATCCAAATCCTTGAGCCAATAACCATGCCATTTGTGTCCACCATACCTACCTACCACATGGTATTTCTCCGCCATTCCAAAGTACATTACTTGAGTGCTACCTTTAAAATTTCCATTCTTTACCTTTGCAATATATAGCTCATGGGTCAAAATAGCTTAAAAACTATTGTGGTGAAGAATATGTACTTATGTGTCTTATTTCTTAGTAAGTTGCTTGTTGAGCGGTAACCATGTTTTCTGGGGACGCCATCAACTCTTTTACCTTTGTTGAATATCATGTGAGTTGCTATGCATGTTCGTCGTTTTCACAATCAAATGGTTTGAGTATGCATACTATTAGAGAAGAACATTGGGCCGCTAACTAAAGCCATGAATCATGGTGGAAGTTTCAGTTTGGACATAAAACCTCAATCTCTTATGAGAATATTAACCGTTGTTGAATGCTTAAGCATTAAAAGAGGAGTCCATTATCTCGTTGTCTATGTTGTCCCGGTATGGGTGTCTAAGTTGAGAATGATCAAAAGCGAGAAATCCAATGCGAACCTTCTCCTTAGACCCTTGTACAGGCGGCATAGAGGTACCCCTTTGTGACACTTGGTTGAAACATATGTTATGCAATGATAATCCGTGTTAACCCAAGCTAATTAGGACAAGGTGCGAGCACTATTAGTATACTATGCATGAGGCTTGCAACTTATAAGATGTTTTATACATAACTCATATGCTTTATTACTACCGTTGACAAAATTGTTTCTTGTTTTCAAAATGAAAAAGCTCTAGCACAAAAATAGTAATCAATGCTTCCCTCTGCGAAGGGCCTATCTTTTACTTTATTGTTGAGTCAGTTTAACTATTCTTTCTATCTTAGAAGCAAACACTTGTGTAAACTGTGTGCATTGATTCTTACATATTTACCTATTGCACTTGTTATATTACTTTGTGTTGACAATTATCCATGAGATATACATGTTGAAGTTGAAAGCAACCGCTGAAACTTATATCTTCCTTTGTGTTGTTTCAAAGCTTTCTACTAAGAATTTATTGCTTATGAGTTAACTGTTATGCAAGACTTATTGATGCTTGTCTTGAAAGTACTATTCATGAAAAGTCTTTGCTATATGATTCATTTGTTTACTCATTATCTTCATCATTGCTTCGAATCGCTGCATTCATCTCATGTGCTTTACAATAGTATTGATCAAGATTATGATAGCATGTCACCTCAGAAATTATCTTTGTTATCGTTTACCTACTCGAGGGCGAGTAGGAACTAAGCTTGGGGATGCTTGATACGTCCCAAACGTATCTATAATTTCTTATGTTCCATGCTACTTTTATGATGATACTCACATGTTTTATACACATTATATGTCATTATTATGCATTTTCCGGCACTAACCTATTGACGAGATGCCGAAGAGCCGATTCTTTGTTTTCTGCTGTTTTTGGTTTCAGAAATCCTAGTAAGGAAATATTCTCGGAATTGGACGAAATCAACGCCCAGGGGCCTATTTTTCAACGAAGCTTCCAGAAGTCCGAAGAGGAGACGAAGTGGGGCCACGAGGTGGCCACACAACAGGGCGGCGCGGCCCAGGTGCTGGCCGCGCGGCCCTATCGTGTGGGCCCCTCGTGACGCCTCTTGACCTGCCCTTCCGCCTACTTAAAGCCTCCATCGCGAAACCCCCAGTACCGAGAGCCACGATACGGAAAACCTTCCAGAGACGCAGCCGCCGCCAATCCCATCTCGGGGGATTCAGGAGATCGCCTCCGGCACCCTGCCGGAGAGGGGAATCATCTCCCGGAGGACTCTTCATCGCCATGGTCGCCTCCGGATTGATGTGTGAGTAGTTCACCCCTGGACCATGGGTCCATAGCAGTAGCTAGATGGTCGTCTTCTCTTAATTGTGCTATCATGCTCGATCTTGTGAGCTGCCTATCATGATCAAGATCGTTTCTTTGTAATCCTACATGTTGTGTTTGTTGGGATCCGATGGATATTGAATACTATGTCAAGTTGATTATCAATCTATCATATATGTTGTTTATGTTCTTGCATGCTCTCCGTTGCTAGTAGAGGCTTTGGCCAAGTTGATACTTGTGACTCCAAGAGGGAGTATTTATGCTCGATAGTGGGTTCATGCCTCCATTAAATGCTGGGACGAGTGACAGAAAGTTCTAAGGTTGTGGATGTGCTTGTTGCCACTAGGGATAAAACATCGATGCTTTGTCTAAGGATATTTGTGTTGATTACATTACGCACCATACTTAATGCAATTGTCTGTTGCTTGCAACTTAATACCGGAAGGGGTTCGGATGATAACCTCGAAAGTGGACTTTTTAGGCATAGATGCATGCTTGGATGGCGGTCTATGTACTTTGTCGTAATGCCCCGATTAAATCTCATAGTACTCATCATGATATTTGTATGTGCATTGTTATGCCTTCTTTATTTGTCAATTGCCCAACTGTAATTTGTTCACCCAACATGCTATTTATCTTATGGGAGAGACACCGCTAGTGAACTGTGGACCCCGGTCTATTCTTTACATCTGAAATACAATCTATTGCAATACTTGTTCTTTATTGTTCTTCGCAAACAATCATCTTCCACACAATACGGTTAATCCTTTGTTCACAAGCAAGCCGGTGAGATTGACAACCTCACTCGTTACGTTGGGGCAAAGTACTTTGGTTGTGTTGTGCGGGTTCCACATTGGCGCCGGAATCCCCGGTGTTGCGCCGCATTACATTCCGCCACCATCAACCTTCAACGTGCTTCTTGGCTCCTCCTGGTTCGATAAACCTTGGTTTCTTTCTGAGGGAAAACTTGCTACTGTCTGCATCACACCTTCCTCTTGGGGTTCCCAACGGACGTGTGTCAACTGCACGCATCACTTATCTAATTGACTAACAGTTAGCATTTTATCGGTGAGGTAGATGGGGTGAAAACATCTTCGGGAGGCTTCCTATGCTGGGTTATCACACTAAGAGTGTTTTTCAGACCGAAAGGGCTAGACAATCATACAGACAACAAACAGATAAAAACACTCAAGGCAGCACACTTAGGGAACTACAAGCAATCATCAAATTAGACATGGTACTCTAAGTACCCAGGAATGCCTAATGCGCGGGGTTAGCTCAATCAAAACGGTTGAGTTTGTCCTATCTATCCTATAGGTTTGGGGTTGTTCACATATGCTGACGTCTTCATCATGCTGACATAGGCTTCCACGTGGACTCTCGAAGCAGTTGGTAGTGAAGCAGGCCTGGTATTGACTCGTCGATGTTGAGGTGGAGGCAAAATTTGCGTAGAACTTCTAGTCTCGATATCCAGGGAACATGAGGTCTTCGGAGGGGTAGCTGTTGAGGTACTCCCAAGGTCAACAACTTCTTGTGGCTGACCTAAAAATTGCTAGTCAAGAACTGATGACTTGATTCCTGACGACTGCAAAAGTGCAAGTCCACGGAGGAACAAGGTCAGCTACTTGACAGACTTTGGTGATAACCAAAGACATGATCTTATTATCCCTTTATGTCTGCGACTAACTCGGCATCCAATCTTCAACAGCTGTCGTTGGAGATACATGAGACTTCCTAAAAGGTTGGTCCATCTTTGACTTCGAGTCTCCGGTTCTGAGTTGGGGACATCGTCCAATATGTTGGTTTTGAAAGGATGAGGTAGTAGAATCAAAAGCTTTCAAATCCTTTGGAAATCAGAGAGCGAGGTAAGAATTTGAAGTTTTGACGGGATAAGAAAATTGGAAGCTATTCTTCCGTCTATTCAAGAAAGAATTTGTTTCGTAAATAGCTTTTCCCCAAGTACTTGTTTACTAACTAACATCCTTGCTAACTAAGGTCTCCTACAGTCAGGATGGCTCTAATACCAGCTCTGTGGGGACCCCGGACTAACTGTCCAAAATACCCTGTTATGTATACAGTTCACGATCCCATGATCAGTGAGCCGTGAACACATAACCGAACTGATATCAAAATTACATCATCCTTTACAAAACGGAATAAGAAAAATTACAATAAGGTCACATGACCCATCTTTTACATAAAATCCTCAAAGGGCCTAATCTAATCATCAGAGTAGCGGAATCACTTCAGCAGCATAGAGACCAAGTCATCTGCCTTAACCCTACAGGCAACTGACTGGGAAGACGGTCCTAGCTCGCATAGACGTCGTCCAATCCTTCTTCATTTGTCGCATTCCTCCAAGTATGGCCGAGTAAATAGCCAGGGACAAAGCCGTGAGTACATTGGAATTGTACTCGCAAACCATCAAGAAGGTACTTTGCAAGAATGCAAGATAACAAGTGCTAATCTAGGATGACAAGAGGGAAGTCTAGTTTCTCTTGTGGATATAGCATGAGAAAGAGAGATAGTTTCTCTTGTGGATATAGCATGAGAAAGAGAGATAGTTTCTCTTGTAGATATAGTGATACGTCCCAAACGTATCTATAATTTTTGATGCTCCATGCTTGTTTTGTTACAATTCTTATATGTTTTCTGTGCACTTTTTCACACTTTTTAGCATTTTCTGGGACTAACCTATTAACGCAGTGCCGCAGTGCAGTTCCTGTTTTCTGCTGTTTTTGTGTTTCAGAAAAGTTGTACATGAAAGTTTCTCGGAATTGGACGAAACAAAAGCCCAGAGTCTTATTTTTCCGGGACGAAGACGAAGCCAGAAGGACACGCGCAGGAGAGCTGCCACGTGGCAGTACATAGGGCAGGCGCGACCCCACCCTTGGTCGTGCCTAGCCCATGTACTGGCGCCTCGTCACCTCGTTTGCTGCGCCCTTCTGCATATTTATTCCTCGTATCGGGAAAACCCCAGAGACGAGAGCCTCCATCCACGAAAAGTTCCGACGCCGCCGTCAACCGAAACCCTAGTTCGGGAGAGTTCTGCAGTCCATCCCGGCACCCTGCCGGAGAGGGAAATCACCCCCGGAGGCCTCTACATCGCCATGTCTTCATCCGAGGTGATGCGTGAGTAGTTCTCCACGGGACCATGGGTCCATAGCAGTAGCTAGATGGCTTTCCTCTCCTTGTTGTGCTTCGTGTATAGATCTTGTGAGCTCCCTAACATGATCAGGGTCATCTATTTGTAATTTCTACATGTTGGTTTGATGTGGATCCGATTTATAGAGAGATTGCTTTGGTTGAGATTATGTATTATGTTATTATGATCTTGCATGCTCTCCGTTTCTAGTAGATGCTCTGGCCAAGTAGATGCTAGCGACTCCAAGAGGGAGTATTTATGCTCGAGAGTGGGTTGATGCATCTATTTAACCACGGGAAGTGACCTTGTTCTCTACGGTTGTAGATGTGATGTTGCTACTAGGGAGAAAACAGCGGTGTTCTATTCAAGGGTAGTTTCATCGTTTACTTTACACACATTGCTTAAAGCGATAGTCCGTTGCTTGCAACTTAATACTGGAGGGTGTCGCGGATGCAATCCTGAAGGTGGATTAATTATTAGTCATAGATGCAGTTGGATTATGGTCTATGTATATTGTTGTAATGCCCGCATACTTTCATAACATGTATTCTGCACCAACCATTAGCGTAGAATCTCTGTTTGTCAATTGCCCATCTGTTATTTGTTTACCCAGCATATTTATTTTATTGGGGAGGCGCCTCTAGTGAACTGTGGACCCCGGTCCTTCTTCTTTTAATTGCAATCTTCTACAACATTTTTCTGTTCTGTTCTCTCGTAAACAATTCTTCTTCCACACGGTTCGTTTAATCCTTTGTTTTCAGCAAAACCAGTGAGCTTGACAACCTCGCTGAAAGTTGGGGACAAAGTACTTGGTTGTTTGTGTGCAGGTCTCCACGTTGCTGCTGACGCCGGTAGTGCGCCCTGCCACGAGTTGGTTCGCAACACCTCGGGAGAGAACGTTTTTCTCCTACTGGTCGATAAACCTTTGTTTCTTACTGAGGGAAAACTTCCTGCTGTGCTCATCATACCTTCCTCTTGGGGTTCCACTCAACGTTGCGCATAAATTCTCCTTCATCAACTTCACACCAGCAAGACTTTATCTGGTACCGTTGCCAGGGAGAAAAGCATCTCTTCTGCGAGGGGAGTCTCTCACTCTCAAATCTTTTACTTTGTTATTGTTTTGCTTGCATATTTTATTTTTATCTTGTTTGCATTTTATATCGAAAATCCCAAAAAATAGTATAGTTTTTATTTCTGTTGCTTGCGTTATTTTTATTAAATGGCTACTCCTGAGAATACTAAGTTGTGTGATTTTACTAGCACCAACAACAATGATTTTATTTGCACACCCATTGCTCCACCTGCTCCTGAAGCAGCTTTTTATGAGATTAAGCCTGCCTTGTTGAACCTTGTTATGAAAGAGCAATTTTCTGGTGTTAGTACTGATGACGCTGCTTCTCACCTCAACAATTTTGTTGAGCTATGTGAGATGCAAAAATATAAGGATGTAGATGGTGATATTATTAAGTTGAAATTGTTTCTTTTCTCATTAAGAGGTAGAGCTAAGGAGTGGATGCTATCTTTGCCTATAAATAGTATTGATTCTTGGGTTAAATGCAAAGATGATTTTATTAGAAAATATTGTCCTCCTGCTAAAATTATATCTTTGAGAAGTGATATTATGAAGTTTAGACAATTTGATACTGAGCATGTTGCCCAAGCTTGGGAAAGAATGAAATCTTTGGTTAAAAATTGTCCCACTCATGGACTGACTACTTGGATGATTATTCAAACCTTCTATGCAAGACTAATTTTTCTTCAAGGAACTTATTGGATTCAGCTGCTGGAGGCACTTTTATGTCTATGACCCTTGGGGCGGCTACAAAACTTCTGGACAATATGATGCTAAATTATTCGGAGTGGCATACCGAGAGAGCTCCACAAGGTAAAAAGGTAAATTCTATTGAGGAAACTTCTACTTTGAGTGATAAGATTGATGCTATTATGTCTATGGTTGCAAATAATAATGCTCCTATGGATCCAAACAATGTTCCTTTGGCCTCTTTGGTTGCTCAAGAAGAAAATGTAGATGTGAATTTTATTAAGAGCAACAATTTTAATAATAATGCCTATAGGAATAATTTTGGTAGCAATAATTATAGGCCGTATCCTCCCAACAATGGAAGTGGTTTTAGTAACTCTTATGGTAATTCTTATAACAGAAATAGGAGTGGTCCCTCTGAACTTGAGGGTATGTTCAAAGATTTTATTAGTAAACAAACTGCTTTTAATAAATCTGTGGAGGAAAAGTTTAGCAAAATAGATGCTCTTGTTTCTAAAGTGGATAGCCTTGCTCTTGATGTTGATCTTCTTAAATTGAAGGTTGTTCCTCATGATAATACTGAGAATAAAACTTTTGCTCAAGCGAATGCTATTCAAGTTAGAATTGATGACAATATGAGGTTGTTAGCTGAATTACATGCTAGGTGGGAAAGAGAAGATGAGATGGCTAGAGAAAAT
The DNA here is from genome assembly GCF_022539505.1 of Lolium rigidum. NCBI lineage: Eukaryota > Viridiplantae > Streptophyta > Magnoliopsida > Poales > Poaceae > Lolium > Lolium rigidum. The sequence continues at coordinate 114,758,456 of NC_061509.1, read as the reverse complement.
AATTTAGCCAAGGTTTACACAATCACCACCAATAGTAATAATGAACCTTTGAATGCTAGCAAACCTCCTACTACTACTAGCAAAATCGAAAATGTAGAAAAAGTCCCCCCTCCAGATAGAAAAGTGTATAAACCCATTAAAACTGTTCCCGACAAGCGTGCTGAAATTTTTAGAGGTGTGGGAGATAATTGTCCTTTTACTTTTGATAGAAATGATTTTGATTTTTAAAGTTGTACCATTACTGAAGTTATAAAGTTCTTGCAAAAGCTCGCTGAAACTCCCAATGCTAGTGAACAAAATGTTGCTCTTACAAAGCATATTGCTAGTGCTACTATGGAAATGAGGGAAGAGAAGTTGAAACAAGAGGCTTCAATTCCTGAAATGTTAGAAGATGGTTGGGAACCTATTATTAAGATGAGAGTAGAAGAGTTTTATTTTAATGCTTTATGTGATCTTGGTGCAAGTATTTATGTTATGCCTAAAAGAGTTTATGATATGCTTGACTTGCCACCGTTAGAAAAATGTTATTTGGATGTTCTTCTTGTTGATGTTGCTGCAAAGAAACCTTTGGGGAGAGTTGATAATGTTCTTATACAAGTGAATAATAATTATGTCCCCGTTGATTTTGTTGTTTTGTATATTGAATGCAATGCTTCATGCCCTATTATTTTGGGAAGACCGTTTTTTAGAACTGCAGGTGCTATCATTGATATGAGAGATGGAATAATTCGTTATCAATTTCCACTCAAAAGAGGTATGGAACACTTCCCTATAAAAAGAAAGAAGTAACCTTATGACTCTATTTATAGGACAACTTATGGTGATGATGAGCCACCTCTTTACAATACTTGATTTGCACCCTTTCTGCGCATAGCTCAAAGGCGTTAAAGAAAAGCGCCTATGGGAGACAACCCATGTTTTATTTCTATTATTTTTTTTGCTTTGTTGAGTCTTGGAAGTTATTGCTACTGTAATAACCTCTCCTTATCATTTTCATTTCGTTTTTGTGCCAAGGGTAGCCTCTAATAGAAAGAAAGCCGTGTTTGGGGTATTTGCAATTCTGAAACAGATTCTGTGCTGGTCACGAAAAAAATTCTTAAAATTTGCCAGAATGTTATTTTGAGCTGAAATTTTTTTTAATTAGGCCCCAGTATGTAAGCTAACTTTCGTTAGTTTAGCATTTTGCGATTTGAGCAGTAGAACTATTTCTTTAATTTCGATCTCTTCCTGCTGGTCTATTTTGACAGATTTCTGCCATGTTTTGCATTTGCGTCTTATGCTTCGTCTTTTTGAGTTCTTTTGTGAAAAACAGCTTTGGGAAGAAGTAGCTACAATATTATATGTTAAAATGAGTGTTTGATATGTGCCATTACTGAAGCCTCGCTGGTTTGATATATTTTTATTTGCACTAATGTTGCTAATCAATTGTGCTGAGTTTTGTGTGAAGGAAGTTTTCAAGTGTAGGGAGAGAATAATGATGCAATAAGATGAAGCATGGACAAGAGCTCAAGCTTGGGGATGTCCCCTGGACCCCCAAGAAATATCCAAGAAGTACAAGCGTCAAAGCTTGGGGATGCCCAAGGCATCCCCTCTTCATCAACAAAAAGCACCAGGTCATTTTTCAACACGCTATATTTTTATTCCTTCATGTGATATGTGTTATCCTTGGAGCGTCTTTAATTTTTGTTGTGTGTTTACTTTCAATAAAGTTGGATCCCATCATTCATGTTTACTTTGGAGTGAGACACGCTCCACATCTTTGCATATTTACTTTGGAGTGAGACACGCTCCGCTGTTTTGCATGTTTATTTTGGAGTGAGACACGCTCCACTGTTATGCATTTTGCGTTGGAGAGAGACACGCTCCACTTTTATATTTATTTGTGTATCAATATCTCTCTGGACATTTACTTGTTTTTCATATATGAGAGTTGTTTGGTTTCATTTGGTTGGCGTTGGAAGCATGAAAAAAGTTTTATGTGTATGTGATGCAAATGGAAGCATTTTTAGATTGTGGCATGGTTATTTTTGCATATCTTGCTAGATGTTCTTCTCATGATGAGCTTGTTAATTATGTTTTCATTATGATTAGTCTCAAATACTGAGAGTGTTTAGTGTGCCATTGAAGGTTTCATGCATTCTTTTTAGCATACAATAGAAAAGCATAATATTGTGGTATATATTCTCCTGTGAATGTTTTTATTTGGGTCGACTTGGCACATGTTTTGCAACATGTTATGACTACATTCCAGTCAGTTCTTGCCTCTATGATCATTTAATTTGCAACTTGTGTATCACTTTATGCTTTGATTAATATATTTTGTCGCTGTGCATGACTATGGCCATTATGCTCTCTTAGTTGGTCGCACCCGGTTTTTTATAGCCTCCAATTGTGTGAGTATTTTATTCATGCATCCAACCACCAAAAACCAAATATGCCAAAGTGTCCACCATATCTACCTATATGTGGTATTTCATTGCCATTCCATAGTAGTATGCTCATGTGCTACCTTTAAATTTCAAAGTATTATATTTTGTAGCTCATGAGGAAGTAAATTAAAATTGTGGTTGTCGTCTTCCATACTAGTTAAGTAACTCAAAGACTCGCGAGCTTCATCTTGCTTGTGTCAACACCCGAATTTTTAAGTCCAGATGGCTATTATTCCATACATCGCAATCCCAGGAAGATTGTTTTTGCGAGAAATAACAGTTGATATCACAGAACATCATTCATTACAAACCATAATTGTCTTACATCAAGGGGCATGATCCAATATTCAACAACAGTTGATCTACAGATCAACCTTCAAAATACATAGCGGAAGCGAAGTAGTAGTAGTCCATCTAGTCCACAGGCAACTCATGACGTTAGAAGACGATCCTAGTTATCGTAGACGTCCTGCTGTCCGTCATCCTGATACTGTTGCTCCTCTTCATAGTCTGGCAATTTGAATAGCCAGGGACACAACCGTGAGTACTTTAAAGTACTCACAAACTAATACTAGTGTAAGTACTATTAATTTTAGTAAAGGGATTCTAAGCTCTAGGTTTATTTGCATAAATTCAATTTTAGTTCATAAGCATTTAGTCAAAAGACTCTTCATTGTCTAACTAGCTCAAGTGGGAACATTAGTGTCATTCCCACAACTCTGTTGTGATCAAGTCAAGTTCACCTTTCAATTCATCATTCCTTTTTAGAAAACCTCTGACAACGGAACAGTATGGCCATCCAACCATCCATAACCGCGAATTCGGCTATTCGAATAGGTTTACACTCTGCAGAGGTTGTACACTTGTGCCACAAATTTTGATTACATCCGTCAGGGATAACCCTGAATAATCATACTCAGTATGCGGATCATCAACCATAACCTTTCACTTACATACCCTAGTATAGGCACCTCTCCCCATGAGCTTGGCCTCCCAGTGATAGCAAACTGCTAGCCTGGGAACTGCACAGGTCTTGGGTAGGTCATTCACCTCATTTCACGTCATTTCACTTTCAACGGAGGCAGCCTCGGCATAACCCCTATGACGCTTGTTTAGAGGGAACCCATACTAAAATACATAAACTTCCAGTTAAGCCCTACCCATAATCAGGTATTGTGGGGGTACTTGTAAAATTGGAATGGTATCGCATCCGAACCCAATCATCAGTTTTTGTCAAATTCACCATGTCATTCATTCACCTTCCAAAATCTTTCAATAGAATGACTCATCATTCCAAGGTTTTCAAAGTCATTTGTTTCACATGTTCCCATCTAGAGTAGTCAATTTTAGTTTTAGCACTAGCAACTAGTCATGAGGAGTGCTAACTAGCTTGCATTTCTCTAGGCTAAATTTGATGCTCTTGTACTACTCCATATCTAGACCAAAGTGAATCATGAATCAAAAATAAACTTTGATAAACCAAAGTCAAAAACTTGTAAGGTAAAAACTTAGGTTGGGATCATTAAACACAAAGTAATATGTAATGGTGCCTTGCTCTAGTAGAGCTTGGCACTTAAGGTAGCTTGCAAGATGACGAGGACATCCCTACTACACCACTACCTCCGTCATTGATA
>NC_061509.1:114668123-114754293 GCF_022539505.1 Lolium rigidum | reverse complement strand
GGAGGAAGGAGTGGAGAGTGTGGAGAATGAGAAGAAAAGGGGAGGAGTGGCCGGCAAAGGGGTTTTTATAGAGGGATAGAGTGGTGGCAGCCCCTTCTTTGATTGGCTAAGGTGGGTGGCTGGCTTGAGAGAAGGATTTGACCCAAGCTGAATTCATTAGTGGCATTGGGAAGAGACAAGGAAAAAGAGGCTTCCCAAGGTGGAGTAATTATGGGAGAGAGAGAGAGAGAGAAATTTGGTGCATGATGAGTACCATGCATGGCACGGCCGGCCCCTTCTTGTGCCATGTAAAAATGAATCATCAACATGGAGATTTCATCATTCATGTTGATCAAAGTGGAGCCACATGATTCCTTGCCAAGATGGTGGCTTAGATGATGTGTATGAAAATATAAAAGAGATAGAGATGGAGGAATAGTGTGATGGTGATATGCACCATGATGGTATTTGTTGCTTGATGGCTTTGTGCCAAGGAGATGATAGTGATGGTGGTGTACAAGGTTTCATGTGCATCCATCTTGGAGATGGCTGCCACAAGATTTTAGACTTGAGCAACTCAAACAAGATGAAAGAGGGCCAAAAGAGTGGTGAAGATATTAAGCATGGCAAGCTTGTAACAAAGTTGACAAAGAAAGTCAATGTGAGAGGAAGGTGGTGGTGGTGATGGTGGTATACCATAGAGGATTGAGTTGTGGTAGATGAACACAAGGTGGTATTAAAATCTTACTTTGAAAGAAGGGTTCTTCCTCAAAAAAAGAGTTGATCAACATAAGGGTAGGGTTTATATTGGACTTGCCTTTGAAATCTTTTTGAAAGAGGCAAAATTATGTTTTAAAATAAAATAGGTCTACTTGCATAATAATGTCAAATAGATTTTTCCCATGTTTTATCAAAAGGTGGAAGGATGGCACATGTACCATAACCATGCATTTTAAAAGAGAGAATAAATACTTTTATAAAAAGGTATTTTGGGTTGAAGGAAATGAGATGATAATACACCATCCACAATTCCCTCTTGTTGTTTGAAGAAACCATTTGAAGAGTGTTTATAAAACAAGAAGTGGTTTTGTGGTTAAAACTAGGGGAGAAAAACAATAGGGCTTTGAGAAGGAGAAAGACAACTAATTTTGGGAGGAGTGATCTCAAGGGTAGATGGTGGCTGCATAATGCACCCATCATTCCCACTCTTGGTTTTGTAAAGATTAAACCTGGATAAAATAAAATCAAGAGGTAAAAGAGGAAGAAGTGATCTAGTGTTGGAACATTGAATAGGGTATAAGATCAAGTTGAATATATGTGTTGCATGGATAGACTGGGGCATGCAAGACGTGGAGGTTGAAGAGGGTTTTGCATAGATGAGATCCATGCATTGAGGTCACCAATAACAGTTGGGGGTGCTAAGAGATCAACTGCCAAAGTTTGAATATTTTAAGCCTGTCAAAACAGTTTGTTGTCTTGGCCTCAAAACCATCAAGGACAAGTGGGCATAGGAGTGATATGGTTCAAGTCAAGGACATGGTTGAGAGGTGTTCAAGATAAGGTAGGTGTAGGACCAAGTGAGGTTCATTGGATGGAAAATGATTTCTTAATTCAAAGGCTCCAAAAGTGAATCAGATAACAGTCTTAGGACTTAGCCAAAATTATGGTGTCTGAGGGTTTTTGACTAGGGTACAAGAGAAGGATGTATTAAGGGGTAGATGATCCCAAGTTTTGAATCAAGGATGGGTTGAGCTAGATTATACCACAAAGGGTAATTTTAAGTAGGCACACTCATGTTGCCAATAGGAGAAAGGTTTGATGTTGTAAAAAGGAAAAACCATTTTTCCTAAGCCACTCATGTGTCCTCTAGGGTGAGTTGCTGGTTTAACCACTAAAGAGGTGTTGTTCTTAGAGTAGCTCAAGACAAAACTCAACAAGCAAATCAAGACAATTCATATATCAGCAGATCAAGGCAATTCATATTAACAAACATATCAAGGAAATACATCTAATTAGTCTTTAGAAAAAGTTTTTGTCCCCCCTAATTTTTGCAATATGGCCAAATAATCAAGGTTGCAAAAGTTGGGGTGTGACAAGATTGCAAGTCAAAAGTTTGGGCTGAGCTCCGCTTGCTGCACCGCCACCCATCTTGGTCGCACACGACGGAACGAGTGGGACTTCACCTCTGACCCGCAGCTCCGGCTAGACGATGTTGTCAATTTCGCCTATTTAAACCCACCAAGCACCTACCTTATGTTGGTAAGTCCATTCATTATGAGGCTCTCTCTCTTGATCAACCTATGCATCATAATGGAATACCTAGTTGGCAGTGTTATGAGCATCATTAATCTCTCTCTGACTATTATTTACCTTACTGCATGGAGCCATGTACTACAAGGTCATGAAGGTTGAACTATGAAAGGACGAGATGTCGCCTAGAGGGGGGGTGAATAGGCGTTTAAAAACTCTTACGGATTTGTCTTGTAAGAATGCGGAATTTAAACTAACGTTTAGTTTACAAGCACAAACCCTAAATATGCTAAGCTCAACTAAGTGTAACAATAACAACTAGAGCTAAGCAAGATAGGCACAAGATATATATAGCATAAGTGATAGCAAGATATATGTACTTCAAGCACGATGGCTATCACAAGGAAAGAGAGCTCGGGTATAGAAATAACCGAGGCACGCAGAGACGAGGATGTATTCCCGTGTTCCCTTCCTTTGCAAGAAGGTACGTCACGTTTGGAGGAGTGGAGGTCCCACGAAGGATTCCCCGCGCCACGAAGGCTCACCCTATTCTCCGAGCCACATCCACGAAGGATAATGGGCCTTTCCTTATGGTTAGCTTTTCCTCCACTCCGGAGATGGTAAGCTCCACAACCACTTCACAAGCTTCACGAAGGAGAAGCCCGAGCCTCTTCACAATCTTCCTTGAAGAGATCACCGGAGCACCAACCGCCAAGCCAACTAGGAGGTCTCCCTCCAAGAGTAACAACCTCACGGTCTCTCACTCGAACTAATCGTGGTGGAGAGCTCAACACTATGCAATGATGCAAAGTAAGAACACTAGAGGTGTTCAAATCCTTCACACTCAAATCCCACCCAAGCAACAAATGCTAGGATGAGATTGGAGAGGATGAACAATGGGGAAAGTCAACAAAAGACTCCAAGATCTAGATCCAAAGGGTTCCCCTCACTTAGAGGAGAAATTGATTGGTGGGGATTGTAGATCTAGATCTCCTCTCTCAAATCCTCAAGAATGGGCAAGAATCATGGGAGGAATCAAGAGGGGAAGGTAGTTCTTCAAATAGCAACAATGGAGGTGAAGAAAGGGGAAGAACTACTATAGCTCAAGGTGGAAGAAGGCTATTTATAGCCAGGGAGAGAAAATAACCGTTGGGGGAATAGACAGAAAAACGCACAGGAAATTCGGCCAGAAAAACGGCCCAGCCGGCCGACCGGGGCAGCAGCCGGACAGGCCGACGTGCAGCCCGGCCGGACCGATTCCCAGGCCGGATGGGGAAGCAGGCCGCGCGGGGAGAGAAAGGGAAGGAGGCGACCCAGCTGGGGCGGGCGACCAGTCGGGCCGGGGCTTACGCCGGGTGGTCAGGTGGCCGCCGGATCCTGGGCCGGACCCAGGCCGGATGGACCCCTGGAAGCGGCCCGGTTGGCATAAGCTCCACAGCCGGCGCAGACCGGGTGGGCTGGTCGGTGGGCCGGCAGGCCGGTCGGCCGGCTTGCCTCTCCCCCTTTTTTTTCTTTTTAGTCTTTTCTCCTTTTCTTTAATAACAAATGCCCCCGAACCCCGAATTGAATGAAACCAATTTTGTTTGAAAGATAACAACAAATGCTATCCTATAGAAAGTGAAAATAGAAGAAACTGTAGGAGGGGATTTTATCATGAATATAAAAGGTAGAACCTTATATCATGAATAACCGGTAAAATCACCCAACCTTGAAAATGCCATAGAAGAGTCATACAAACTCCGTTTTCGATGAACTTGGGCTTGTTGTAAAGCTAGCAACAAGCTCAAGAACCTCACACAGATAAACACCAAGAAGCAATAGGGGTATGTGATACGTCTCCAACGTATCGATAATTTCTTGTGTTCCATGCCACATTATTGATGTTATCTACATGTTTTATGCACACTTTATGTCATATTCGTGCATTTTCTGGAACTAACCTATTAACAAGATGCCGAAGTGCCGGTTCTTGTTTTCTGCTGTTTTTGGTTTCGAAATCCTAGTAACGAAATATTCTCGGAATCGGACGAAATCAACGCCAAAGTTCCTATTTTCATCGGAAGCATCCAGAACACCGGGAAGGACCGGAGGGGGCCACGGGGCCACCAAACCCTAGGGCCGGCGCGGCCGGAGGGGGGCCGCGCCGCCCTATGGTGTGGCCCCCCGTCGGCCCTCCTGCGCCGCCTCTTCGCCTATATAAAGCCCCTGGATCAGAAAACCCGATACCAATTGACGAAACCCACGAAACACTGCGCGAGCCGCCGCCATCGCGAAGCCAAGATCCGGGGACGGGATCTCGTTCCGGCACCCTGCCGGAGCGGGGAAGTGCCCCGGAAGGCTTCTCCATCGACACCGCTGCCATCTCCACCGCCATCTTCATCACCGCTGCTGCTCCCATGAGGAGGGAGTAGTTCTCCATCGAGGCTCGGGGCTGTGCCGGTAGCTATGTGGTTCATCTCTCTTCCATGTACTTCAATACAATGATCTCATTGAGATTCATATGAGTTTGTATCACAATTTATCTATGTGATACTCTAGTGATGTGTTATTAAAGTAGTTTTATTCCTCCTACACGTGTGCAAAGGTGACAGTGCGTGCACCGTGTTAGTACTTGGTTTATGCTATGATCATGATCTCTTGTAGATTATGGAGTTAACTATTGCTATGATATATTGATGTGATCTATTCCTCCTACATATGCATGAAGGTGACGAGTGTGCATGCTATGCTAGTACTTGGTTTAGTCCGTTGATCTATCTTACACTAAAGGTTACTTAAACATGAGCATTATTGTGGAGCTTGTTAACTCCGGCATTGAGGGTTCGTGTAATCCTACGCAATGTGTTCATCATCCAACAAAAGTGTAGAGTATGCATTTATCTATTCTGTTATGTGATCAATGTTGAGAGTGTCCACTAGTGAAAGTGTAACCCCTAGGCCTTGTTCCTAAATACTGCTGAGTTACTACTCGCTTGTTTACTACTCGCTGCGTTACTACTGCTGAGTTACTACTTGCTTGTTTCTTGCTTTCTTGCGTTACTATCGCTGCAATACCACCACCATCAACTACACGCCAAGCACTTTTCCGGCACCGTTGCTACTGCTCATACTTATTTATACCACCCGTATTTCACTATCTCTTCGCCGAACTAGTGCACCTATTAGGTGTGTTGGGGACACAAGAGACTTCTTGCTTTGTGGTTGCGGGGTTGCATGAGAGGGATATCTTTGACCTCTTCCTCCCCGAGTTCGATAAACCTTGGGTATCCACTTAAGGGAAACTTGCTGCTGTTCTACAAACCTCTCGCTCTTGGAGGCCCAACACTGTCTACAAGAATAGAAGCTCCCGTAGACATCAAGCACTTTTCCGGCGCCGTTGCCGGGAGGAAAGGTAAAAGGCTCTCATACTACGGTCTCGGGTAAAGTATTTTTCCGGCGCCGTTGTGTGTGTGCTCAAAGCTATTTCCTTTAGATCCCGCAATTGCATCTTGTTGTTTCTTGTTTACACTAGTTTGGCATAATGTACAAGAGTGAGCTTCTTATTCTATTTCCCGATTTAAAACATGGATTGTTTGATGCGAAAATTAAAAAACCTATGAAACCTTATTTGCATGCTAGTAGCGATGTTATTAGTATGAATGCAATTACTCGCTAATGCTATGAAGAAGTCTAAGCTTGGGGAAGCTAGTTTTTGTGGTCTTTTTAGCTTCCCATCTTTAGGGAGAAAATTTGTTCGATAATGCTTTATCTCCCATATGCGATAACTCTAATAATGCTTCGATATTTTAAATCCACCTGCTGAAAGTATTCCTTATAAAATACCCATGAAAATTATTGAACGTGTTATGGACAACCACTATAAAGGAGATGGAACTGTCCATCCTAGAGATCATTTACTTGTTTTTGCACGAATTATGTGGGTTATTCAAGTGTGCAGGTATCTCTATGGATGAAGTGAGGAAGAAGCTATTCTCTGTTTCGCTGTCTGGTAAAGCAGCGCATTGGTATAAATTGTTGGAGAATAGGCATTCTCTTGGTTGGGAGGAAATTGCATCTCTCTTTTATTCTAAATTTTATCCTCCGCATGAAGTGCATATTGATAGGAATTATATTTATAACTTTTATCCTCGTGATGGAGAGAATATTTCTCAAGCGTGGGGAGATTGAAATCACTAATGCTCAAATGTCCCATTCATGAGCTCCCCGTAATGTTATTGTTAACAATTTTTATGCGAGGCTTTCGGGACAACACAAGGACTATCCGGACGCGTGTTCGGAGGGATCTTTCACAAGCAAGGAGGTTGAAGCTAGGTGGGATCTCCTTGATCGGATTGAGGACAACGCCGAAGGATGGGAGAACAATGAAGGTAAAGAGTCGGTATAAATTATGATTATGAATGCATTGAAGCTTTTATGGATACCGATAAATTTCGAAATATAAGTGCCACTTATGGTCTTGACTCTCAAGTTGCTGCAAATCTTTATAAAGCCTTTGCTTCTCATTTCGAATTGCCTAAAAATAATTTTGATAAGTATCATGAACCTTTTAAAGAGGCTTGCATGAAGAATGAAATTGTTGTTAATTATTGCAATAAGCATGCTCAAACTCCTAAGAATGCTATTTCCTATAAGCATGTTAATTTTTGTGGAATACATAGACCTTGTGGAATTAATCAAATCAAAGATGAATATTGCATCCATCATGCTAATGAAAAAACTAGAAAGTGGTTTAGGGCTCTAGATGATCTTGGTAAAAAAGTTTGTGCCCTCTATCCTTTTATTTGTGAAGTTTGCCATGAAGTGGGTCATTTTAATTTTCAATGTTCCTCCAGTGATATTTTGAACCCAATGAGTGCTCCAAATTTGTATTGTGATGATGAAATTACTCCTAATCAGCATGATGAACTTACTTTATTTTTGGGGTGTGAAGAACTGTCGAGAAAAATCTCTTGGTTACATATGAGTGATCTTGATATTGATGATGTCCTGCATGGGTGTTTTTCTTATTGCATTGATAATATCCATACAAATACTTACATACAAAATATTTTAGAAGATGACACCTTGCCAAAATATGATAGGACCGCTGTGTGTTTTCAACTAATTAATGAAAAGGAGGGATCCTCCCAAGTTTCTTCTATTGTTTCTGAAAGTAAATCAGGTTATGCGGACAAGCCACCCTTCAAGCCTCTCCCTCCTGAAGAAGGGAACGAGGAGAAGGAAGAGAAGGAGAAGAAGAAGGGAACGAAGAAGAAGAAGAAGAAGAATAAAAAGAAAGAGGTAACATCATATCCCCGCGTATATGAGATAACAATAGGTAACCGTAAGTATGTTGCTCCTAATGATTATTGTGATAATGAATCTGAATATGATGATCTTCCTATGCCCTTTACATACATTAGCAATCATGATTTGAATGAGCACACTACTTTTGATATTGCAAATCTGCGGGAAATTAATTCTGAAAATGATGACAATGTGCCTCCGATCCCTAATAATTATTATAAAGAATGCTATGATATAGGTTCTAACTATCCTTATGAAACTTGTCATAGTCATGATTGGGTTACTAAAAACAATTCCCTTAATAGACAACTTGTTTACCATGTTCAAATTCTTGATAATAATCTTGCTCCAATTACTATTAATGAGAATAACTCTTCTTACGCCAAATTTAATGATACTTCTATGCATATGAACCATGATAAGAATGTTTTAAGTGATGGGTATATTGTGGATTTCATCAATGATGCTACTGAAAGTTATTATGAGAGAGGAAAATATGGTTGTAGAAATTTTCATGTTACTAAAATGCCTCTCTATGTGCTGAAATTTTTGAAGCTACACTTGTTTTATCTTCCTATGCTTGTTACTTTGCTCTTCATGAACTTGTTTATTTACAAGATTCCTATGCATAGGAAGCATGTTAGACTTAAATGTGTTTTGAATTTGCCTCTTGATGCTCTCTTTTGCTTCAAATACTATTTCTTGCGAGTGCATCATTAAAACTGCTTGAGCCCATCTTAATGGCTAAAAAGAAAGAACTTCTTGGGAGATAACCCATGTGTTATTTTGCTACAGTACTTTGTTTTATATTTGTGTCTTGGAAGTTGTTTACTACTGTAGCAACCTCTCCTTATCTTAGTTTTGTGTTTTGTTGTGCCAAGTAAAGTCTTTGATAGTAAAGTAAGTACTAGATTTGGATTACTGCGCAGAAACAGATTTCTTTGCTGTCACGAATCTGGGTAAAATTCTCTGTAGGTAACTCAGAAAATTATGCCAATTTACGTGAGTGATCCTCAGATATGTACGCAACTTTCATTCAATTTGAGCATTTTCGTTTGAGCAGGTCTGGTGGCCTAATAAAATTCATCTTTACGGACTGTTCTGTTTTGACAGATTCTGCCTTTTATTTCGCATTGCCTCTTTTGCTATGTTGGATGAATTTCTTTGATCCATTAATGTCCAGTAGCTTTATGCAATGTCCAGAAGTGTTAAGAATGATTGTGTCACCTCTGAACATGTTAATTTTTATTGTCCACTAACCCTCTAATGAGTTGTTTCGAGTTTGGTGTGGAGGAAGTTTTCAAGGGTCAAGAGAGGAGGATGATATACTATGATCAAGGAGAGTGAAAGCTCTAAGCTTGGGGATGCACCCGGTGGTTCACCCCTGCATATATCAAGAAGACTCAAGCGTCTAAGCTTGGGGATGCCCAAGGCATCCCCTTCTTCATCGACAACATTATCGGGTTCCTCCCCGAAACTATATTTTTATTCCATCACATCTTATGTGCTTTTTCTTGGAGCGTCTGTTTGTTTGCTTTTGTTTTTGTTTGTGTTTGAATAAATTGGATTACATCATGCTTGTGTGGGAGAGAGACACGCTCCGCTGGTTCATATGAACACATGTGTTCTTAGCTCATAATATTCATGGCGAAGTTTCCTCTTCGTTAAATTGTTATATGGTTGGAATTGGAAAATGATACATGTAGTAATTGCTATAATGTCTTGGGTAATGTGATACTTGGAAATTGTTGTGCTCATGTTTAAGCTCTTGCATCATATGCTTTGCACCCATTAATGAAGAAATACATAGAGCATGCTAAAATTTGGTTTGCATATTTGGTTTCTCTAAGGTCTAGATAATTTTTAGTTTTGAGTTTGAACAACAAGGAAGACGGTGTAGAGTCTTATAATGTTTTCAATATGTCTTTTATGTGAGTTTTGCTGCACCGGTTCATCCTTGTGTTTGTTTCAAATAAGCCTTGCTAGCCTAAACCTTGTATCGAGAGGGAATACTTCTCATGCATCCAAAATCCTTGAGCCAACCACTATGCCATTCGTGTCCACCATACCTACCTACTACATGGTATTTATCCGCCATTCCAAAGTAAATTGCTTGAGTGCTACCTTTAAAATTCCATCATTCACCTTTGCAATATATAGCTCATGGGACAAATAGCTTAAAAACTATTGTGGTATTGAATATGTAATTATGCACTTTATCTCTTATTAAGTTGCTTGTTGTGCGATAACCATGTTTACTCGGGGAACGCCATCAACTCTTTGTTGAATTTCATGTGAGTTGCTATGCATGTTCGTCTTGTCTCGAAGTAAGGGCGATCTACACTGAGTTGAATGGTTTGAGCATGCATATTGTGAGAGAAGAACATTGGGCCGCTAACTAAAGCCATGATTCATGGTGGAAGTTTCAGTTTTGGACAAATATCCTCAAGTCTCTAATGAGAAAAGAATTAATTGTTGTCAAATGCTTAAAGCATTAAAAGAGGAGTCCATTATCCGTTGTCTATGTTGTCCCGGTATGGATGTCTAAGTTGAGAATAATCAAAAGAGAGAAATCCAAATGCGAGCTTTCTCCTTAGACCTTTGTACGGGCGGCATAGAGGTACCCCTTTGTGAAACTTGGTTAAAGCATATGTATTGCGGTGATAATCCAGGTAGTCCAAGCTAATTAGGACAAGGTGCGGGCACTATTGGTACACTATGCATGAGGCTTGCAACTTATAAGATATAATTTACATGATGCATATGCTTTATTACTACCGTTGACAAAATTGTTTCATGTTTTCAAAATCAAAGCTCTAGCACAAATATAGCAATCGATGCTTTTCCTCTATGAGGACCATTCTTTTACTTTCAATGTTGAGTCAGTTCACCTATTTCTCTCCACCTCAAGAAGCAAACACTTGTGTGAACTATGCATTGATTCTTACATACTTGCTTATTGCACTTATTATATTACTCTATGTTGACAATATCCATGAGATATACATGTTACAAGTTGAAAGCAACCGCTGAAACTTAATCTTCTTTTGTGTTGCTTCAATACCTTTACTTTGAATTATTGCTTTATGAGTTAACTCTTATGCAAGACTTATTGATGCTTGTCTTGAAGTGCTATTCATGAAAAGTCTTTGCTTTATGATTCAGTTGTTTACCCATGTCATATACATTGTTTTGATCGCTGCATTCACTACATATGCTTTACAAATAGTATGATCAAGTTTATGATGGCATGTCACTCCAGAAATTATCTTTGTTATCGTTTTACCTTCTCGGGACGAGCAGAACTAAGCTTGGGGATGCTGATACGTCTCCAACGTATCGATAATTTTTTGTGTTCCATGCCACATTATTGATGTTATCTACATGTTTTATGCACACTTTATGTCATATTCGTGCATTTTCTGGAACTAACCTATTAACAAGATGCCGAAGTGCCAGTTCTGTTTTCTGCTGTTTTTGGTTTCGAAATCCTAGTAACGAAATATTCTCGGAATCGGACGAAATCAACGCCAAAGTTCCTATTTTCATCGGAAGCATCCAGAACACCGGGAAGGACCGGAGGGGGGCCACGGGGCCACCAAACCCTAGGCCGGCGCGGCCGAGAGGGGGCCGCGCCGCCCTATGGTGTGGCCCCCTGTCAGCCCTCTGCGCCGCCTCTTCGCCTATATAAAGCCCCTGGATCAGAAAACCCGATACCAATTGACGAAACCCACGAAACCTGCCGGAGCCGCCGCCATCGCGAAGCCAAGATGCGGGGGACGAGGATCTCGTTCCGGCACCCTGCCGGAGCGGGGAAGTGCCCCCGGAAGGCTTCTCCATCGACACCGCTGCCATCTCCACCGCCATCTTCATCACCGCTGCTGCTCCCATGAGGAGGGAGTAGTTCTCCATCGAGGCTCGGGGCTGTGCCGGTAGCTATGTGGTTCATCTCTCTTCCATGTACTTCAATACAATGATCTCATTGAGATTCATATGAGTTTGTATCACAATTTATCTATGTGCTACTCTAGTGATGTGTTATTAAAGTAGTTTTATTCCTCCTACACGTGTGCAAAGGTGACGAGTGCGTGCACCGTGTTAGTACTTGGTTTATGCTATGATCATGATCTCTTGTAGATTATGGAGTTAACTATTGCTATGATATATTGATGTGATCTATTCCTCCTACATATGCATGAAGGTGACGGTGTGCATGCTATGCTAGTACTTGGTTTAGTCTGTTGATCTATCTTACACTAAAGGTTACTTAAACATGAGCATTATTGTGGAGCTTGTTAACTCCGGCATTGAGGGTTCGTGTAATCCTACGCAATGTGTTCATCATCCAACAAAAGTGTAGAGTATGCATTTATCTATTCTGTTATGTGATCAATGTTGAGAGTGTCCACTAGTGAAAGTGTAACCCCTAGGCCTTGTTCCTAAATACTGCTGAGTTACTACTGCTTGTTTACTACTGCTGCGTTACTACTGCTGAGTTACTACTGCTTGTTTACTGTTTCTATGCGTTACTACTGCTGCAATACCACCACCATCAACTACACGCCAAGCACTTTTACGGCACCGTTGCTACTTGCTCATACTTATTTATACCACCTGTATTTCACTATCTCTTCGCCGAACTAGTGCACCTATTAGGTGTGTTGGGGACACAAGAGACTTCTTGCTTTGTGGTTGCGGGGTTGCATGAGAGGGATATCTTTGACCTCTTCCTCCCTGAGTTCGATAAACCTTGGGTATCCACTTAAGGGAAACTTGCTGCTGTTCTACAAACCTCTGCTCTTGGAGGCCCAACACTGTCTACAAGAATAGAAGCTCCCGTAGACATCAGTATGCAAAATATGCAAAGGATTGAGCTCCCTAAGACGATGCGATCAAGTTACCCAACCGAAAGCCCCTCTTGATAGTGCGGCTATCTATCCTATAATCCGGTCTCCCAACAACCACCTTGAGACCGGTAAAAGGAAAACCTAGCAAGACCATACCTTTGCCTTGCGCATCCCGCTTGATCTTGATGATAGCTCTTCAAGCTCCACTCAAGCCGGAATGCCTCACTTGATCATCGTCGCTTCGTGAAGACTCACAAATGCTCCCCCATACACCATGATGGGAAAGCTCCATTGATGCACATATTCACATGTCCAATATCACCAAATGGATGGCAAGCTTCAAGCATATGATCCACTTGAGATGCTCATCTTGAACTTGCCCAACTCAACCTTGTATCTTCTCATACTCTATCATAATATCTTGAATTCTTCACTTGGAATCAAGCTCTCAAGATCTTGATCATTCATTGCTTATCACATAAGATAGAGCATGGCTAATATCGAGTTCCACATAAGAACTCCATCTTCATTTCTTCTTCTTGATCATATCACATATATATCTTCAAATCGATGATCTTGATGCCAATACACAAGGTGTATCTTTATCTTCATGGCATCCATACTCGAATCCAACACATGGAATACAAATAGCACCTATGGAATATTCCTTCATATAAACTCAATGAAAACATTAGTCCATAGGTGTTGTTATTAATTACCAAAACCACACATAGGGGCAATATACCCTTACAAACTATATCTGAATTATTGTTGTTACATGTTTGGGGCATCTATACATTTCTACTAAATTGGATGGCATAAGTTAAGGCACGTGTTTTAGGTTTAAGTAGAAAAACTTCATCTATTGAGTGTATATCAGATGATACATGTTGTTTGAGTTTTTTTGACAATTATTTATGTTTTATGGTTAGATTTTTGCAGGTTAATGCGATGGGATGTGGTAGTGCGACATTACGTATGTCCTTGACGGTGGCGGAAATGCATCGATAAAATGCAGCAGGTATGGCTTCAGTATTTTGAACTCCATTTAGCTATATTATTCACTCTTGCTCTCTGATGTGATTTGGGATTTTAAACTCTTTGATTTACAGCCAACGAACCTCGGGTTATCAGGTGCCACTGCATGCACCTTTTAGAGATTGATTCAGAGGCTCCTGGGCTACCACTACATTTGGTGTTTCCATAATTATATGTATCCCATGCCAATGAAAGGTATACACAGCAAACAAGTTTAGACTTTATGGTCACTACTTTCTGGAGTATCATTTTGTAGTGTAGAACTTCTATTTCTCTCAATGGTCGTATTCCTTCTCACTCGTCTCATGTACGGATTTGCCACGTAATTTCTGCATGTATATTTGGCACACATGGCAGGTGAGGCATTTGTGAAAGCAATCATGTATTTTGGTCAGCTTTCTAAGATTTACCTTTTGTTTGTTTCCTCTCATGCTTACCGTCCCTCTTTTCATGTTTCATATGTGGTGTTACCCTGTTCTTGGTACATGTGTTGGTGCCATGTTTATTTTAGAATGGCTCTTCCGATGTATGAGATAGGTATCTTCCATGCATAGTTCTAAATTTAGAGTATATTAAAATGTTGATTGTTGTGTTATTCGGTTCTCCCCATTTAGGCCCTATTTTACTTTATTTTTATGTGTTTGGTTGCTATGGTCAGTTTTTAATTTGTTATGTCCTGAAGGAGTAAAACATATTATGGAGTCCTCATGTTTCCTGGTTCCTGGTTTCTTTCCATGGCCATGGTGGCTAGATGATAGCATGTCATGTGAAGGCTCTCACTTGGGAAGATTCTTACCATCATAAGTCATTGATTCTAGGTTTTGTGCCATGAGAATATCAAACGATAGTCATAGATTCGTAGTCCTTATATCCTATAATAGAGATATTGTCATTGGCAGATAACTGGGATTTTGTTGGTGCAACACCTGACAAAAAATATTGCTCAAAATATGTCATTGGCTTCAGTCTAAGAGCAAATTACAGCTGAATGTGTGCCAGTAAGTACTAATTACACCATGTTGGCATGATATAAAATACAACTGTACTAAATATATCAGTAGAGACATGTGTGTACTCGTGGTCAAGTTAAACAAGAGTTGTTAATTAACACGTAACAGACTACTCCATCGCAATTGTTGTGTAAAGAATTGACTTTTGTTTTGAATGGAACACGACTGTGCGCGTTTTGTATGTCATGGATTCTGGTTGTTTCAACTTCAAGTGTATAATACACTTTTGTTTGGCCACCGAAAAGTTTAATTAACTTCCCTCTTTTGCAGGATGACAGTAGGAATAGCCATGTAGCAAGGGCATGAGGAGGAGACGAACAACTACATGGTCCCCTTTCAGTATGACTAGAAAAATTCTTCATTTGGTAAGCTCTTGCATCTGGCTCTACTAGATTATCTATACATTAAGCAAAGCTCCAATCCATTTATTTGTGTGCCACTTGAAAATTTGGCCAGCAATATTACACGGCAATAGCTAGCCTATACTCTGTTTTTTAGATTTAATTTTAACTCTATGTAGACCATGCCAGATAATATGGTAATATCACAGGAATCTTGTTGTGTTCTTTCATGTCTGCTCCTTATCTTTCCGCTTCCCTTGGCCAGCGATGAACTGAACATGATGCCGTGACTGCCCAGTTCACTGCAGCGAGTGTATAGTTTTGATTAAAGGGTACAATTTAGTAAAGATATACAAGATGACCTGTAGGCACTCACCCAATGATTTTAATGTTCACTGCCTTGCAGTTTGTAGATGCTAGATTTGGAGTAATTTAAATTTTATTGCCTTGCCCTGGTCAGCTTGTTTTTCCTGCTATATCTACCATGCCATCTGCATTGTTTGTTTAGATCAGAAGTGTAAAGAATCCGAGAGTTCTTACTTGTGGTCCCTTTTGTAATGGATCCCATTTTTAGGTGCTTGCCTCCCCTTCTTTGTAATTGCATTTTTGTATAGGATGTCGTCATGTTAACATACTAATTGGAGTGTATTGTTGATTGTTTGGAACATCACTATCATTTTGGCTTTGTTGGATATCCACTAGGCTGGCTTCCACGAGCTAGATTTACTGAATTTTTAGCGTATGGTTTATTCTCAAAGGCTTTTCATCAGTCAGTGCATATGGTTAGGATCTGAGATGAACTCAACATTGCTCAAAATAATCTGAGAACTTTTTTGTATGTGACTGAAGGATGGAGAGGTTCTCATTAGTGCTAACTTGTTTAACCTGGATAATTTTCAGTTTAACTTGTGCAGAAATTCTCATCAATGCTAAATCCTCCTATTTTAGTCGCTAAAGAAATAGTTATGATAAAAGTAATTAGACATCATACCACAGTGCTGCAGGATGTAGCTATGTTGTCTGCGCCTCTCATGTATCTCCAGAGCGTTCACATGCCCGACTGCTCTTAATCCCGTCAGATGCGGGGATGCCCGCTTCCAGGTCAGTGTCATCTCTATGTGTTAATCTTTCTCATGTTAGCTGGTCAAGTTGATTTTACTAGCTTTGGGTTTATAGTAACAGAGTCCACAAAAAAAATTAGATTTGCATTAGAAGCATGGTGTGTCGAATACATTGAGATGATGGGGTTAAGAGAGTGTCTCTGAGTCGAAGTGTGCATATTATGGAATACAGGAGTTTTAGGAATTCAGCATCTGTATTCTTTAACACTTACATAATAAAGGTGCATACTTTATTAAGTGGTTATCTCAACTTTGAATACTTTTATCACGTACCAAGTCAGATTTTTGTACTTATTGATCAAATGTATTCTCACTTGGTAGATGTGCTATAGTTGAATGTAAATAGTTGTACTGCTTTCTAAATGAAGTGAAAACACATAGCCTATGCTTTCTAATTATTTATGGATGTATTGAAATGCAGCACATTTATTTTTACATGAGAGATTTTCACATTTATTTATGAATGTATTGCAATGCAGAAGTGCACTCCACTTTCAAATATCAAAATGTGCCAGCTCCAGCACAATTATTCGCTCTTGCCAGCTTGGTCATACATGCTACAGACATGGACAAAGGGTTATCATGGTATGGACTCTCCTTTTACCTTTTTGTTATGCTATAATCCTACTGCTTAGCTAGGTAAGATCGCATGCATCCCCTCTATGAATGACTTTGGGGACCTGCCACAATTTAATTCCTAGTTGGTGCTGCCTTGATTTGCACTTGTTGGCCCTGTTTCTCAATTCTCTGCATCTGCACTACGAGATGGACTTGGTCTAAGTCTGCACGTAAGTTTCGGCTAATTAAAACTGCTGCCATTTTACTTGCTCTCATAGAGTCATAGTCTCACTCAAGTATGATGCCTACTACACACAAGCCAAAGCTGAGGACAAAGTGTCATTACGTAGCAAGCTGTCTGATTCATGAGAAGAAAAGTGAATCATAAATTTCTGTTTTGCGGCTTTTTTGGGTGTGACTTGAGGATGAAGAGGGATCTAGAGTACATCATGGTATCCAGAATCTAAAATCTGAATCCCTCAATTGTGTTTTGTTTATGTGACCGATATCAATCTAGCTGCAACACGTATAGATTATGGTGCAAGTATGTTACTTACATTTACCAATCAAAATACATACCAATTTTGTTCTCTAGTTTTTTGTGGATTAATCTTCTCATGAGCTCTTGAGTTGCTTGTTTGTGCTGGTAGGGGTGGGCATTCGGTCATGACTGAAAATTCGGTTTTTGTATTTCGGTCTATTTCAAATTCAGTCAGAAAAAAATGAAGACCAAAATATACTTGTTACTTTTACTACCCGACAAATTCGGGTACCCAATAATTCGGGTTCGGTTCGGGTTCGGTCATGACCCAACAGTGTGACCGACATTTGTCAACGCAAAACTTAGACATTATTTAGTAAAATGTTGGCAACATTTTAGATGTATTTTGGATGTTTTTTTCATTGCATATATTATTATCAATTGACATGAATAAATCTCTACTAATAAGTTACAGATCGATGGTGTTGGTAGGTCAAAAAAACCGGAACAAATTTTCGTCCGTAAAAAAACTCGTAGATTACGGATGAAACACGCCAAGGTGAAAACCCGTGGAGGGCGCACCTGGCGCGTCGTGGTCTCCGGCATCGTACATCTATGTACGCGGATGACGTGGTCACCTTCCTCAAGCCGGATCGGTTGGATCTCCTCACTTGCGCGGCCATTGTGGAGGACTTTGGTGAGGCGTCTGGCCTTCGCACCAACCTCACCAAGTGTTCTGTCCATCCCATCAGGTGCTCCCCTCAGCAGATCGACCTTTCTCATGACATCCTTCGCTGTGAGGTGGCAGTATGGCCATGTAAGTACTTGGGGCTGCCGCTGGAACTCCGTAAACCCACTGCGGCCCAGCTGCAGCCCGTGGTGGACAGTGCGGCCAACAGGCTTCAGCCCTGCTGCGCCAAACTGCTGACGCGTGGGGGGCAGACTATCTTGGTCCAGACGACCCTCTCAGCTATCCCGGTGCATTCAATGATGTCTCTTGACATCCCGCCTAAGACTTTGCAGGCGTTGACGAAGATCTATCGAGGTTTCATGTGGAAGGCCAGACTTGATGTGAGAGGTGGGCACTGCCTGGTGGCTTGGGAGCAGGTCGCATCCCCCAAGGTGCTGGGGGGCTGGGCCTCCCTAATCTGCGCCTCCTCAACCTTGCTCTGCGCTCCCGTTGGGCGTGGCTGCAAAGGGTAGACTCGACCAAAGCCTGGGCGGAATTCAACCTTCAGGTTCCGCATTTGGCTAGAGCCCTCTTCGAGTCTGCTACAGTGGTCATCTTGGGTGACGGAGAGCGTGCGCTCTTTTGGAAGGATAGATGGCTCAATGGGGCGCGGGTCGCCGACCTTGCGCCAAACCTCCTAGCCTTGGTGGCCAGCCGCAAGGTCAGTACTCGCACGGTTAAGGAAGGCCTTGGCGGTGAATGGCTGCGCGACTGCGGCCCAGACTTGGGGCATGCCGCGGTGGCGGAGTTCTTCCTCCTCTGGCGTGTGGTGGGCGCAACACGGTTGGTGCCTGAGCGCTCGGATGAGTTTGTGTGGCGTTGGTCTGTCGATGGGAAGTTCTCGGTGAGCTCGGCCTATCAGGCCTTCTTTGCGGGCAGGGTTGGGGCGCCGACGGCCTCGCAGATCTGGCGCTCACGTGCCCCCTACTCCTGCAAGTTCTTCGCGTGGCTTGTCTCAAGGAACAGATGTTGGACAGCTGATAGGTTGCAGCGGCGTGGCCTTCCCGCCCCGGCCTCTTGCCCCCTTTGCAATCAGGAGCCAGAGACGATTCAGCACCTGCTTCTGGGATGCGTCGTGGCTCGGGAGGTGTGGACCTGGGCTTTGAGCCGTTGGGGTAAGCTTGGTTGGCTACCTGCTGCTGACGAGGACCTGGTCTCCTGGTGGACCTCTAGACCTGGACAAGGGACCTCGCAGCGAGACTTGTGGACTTCGTTGATCCTGGTTTTCTGGTCCATCTGGACACACAGGAATGATGTCGTCTTCAATTCGGCGAGGCCGGCGGCCCTGGCGATCAAGACAAAGATCAGGGAAGAGTATGGGAGGTGGCGTCTAGCTAGGCTCTTTCGTAGTGATAGCTTTGGCTTCCCGGAGCCGGTGGAGTTGTGGTGGCAATTAGGAAAGTAGGCTTTGGGTCGGGGAGCTGCCACCCATGTTGGCAGCATAAACTTGCCGCTTGCGGCGTCGTCGGGCTTCTTTGCCCCTTCTTCTATATATTAATACACCTTCCAGGGTGTATTCTCGAAAAAAAAACCCGTGGAGGAAATACCAATCCTGTCCGGGCAGGACTCCAATTCCCTTTCATCCTGATAATGCCTGGACTGCCAACAAGCCACGGTTGGTTTTCCTTTTTAGCTCCCAACGTATTGTACAGGAGCTCGCGTGCAAGACAATGCCGTTGGTTTTTATCGCCAAAAAGACGGACACGAAAAAGCTATGTCACCCGTCCGCGCTGCAAATCATCTATGAATTACTCGAGGTGGTACTAAAACTTAGGGTTGCTACAGGACATCGTTATTTTCTGTCCTTTGCTAAAACACACCACTCGATTGTGTCTTTGCCGGGTACCATTACAATTTTGTGGCACATTTGCCGTGAACACACCACCTGGCCGAAAACGGAAAGTTATGCATTTTGTCTTCAAAACCAGTCATCGTAGGAAAAAGTGCAAAACTTTCCGTTTTCGGCTAGGTGGTGTGTTCTGGCAAATATGCCACAAAATTGTAATGGTACCTGGCAAAGACACAATCGAGCAGTGTGTTTTGGCAAACGCCAGAAAATAACGGTGTCCTGTAGCAAATTTTCCAAAAAACTTATAGTTCCGCAAGAAGACAATGTCGCACGCCTAGCACATTTGCTTGCCGTACGTCGTAAGAACTCTTGACGAGAAGAAGGATCACCAAATCCATCCTCGTCCCTCCATAGCTTCATAAAAGTCTGCACGGGCGCACGCTCCTATCTCCTCGCCGCACGGACGGGCACCCTCCAGTGCTCCACTCGCCTCGCCCCCATAGACCGCGACCGCTTCTGCTCGATATTTCTTCATTGAGAATCCGATTGAGACGAGTTCATGCCGGCGTACCTGCAAGCCAACCTGCCTGCGCGCGCAGGAAGTCTGTCGCCGTTGAGGCCAACTGCCGTGGCGGTGCGCGTAGGCAACTGGAGCTACCGTGGACGCAGTGTCGTGGCCGCCACAGAGCCGGAGCCATCGATGATGCCACGGAGCCGGAGCGGCCGTAATGGAGGCCATGTCCAAACCTGAGCCTGAAATTTTCATGTCCTGCATGATGTCTTCCCTAGATTTTATAGCAGATTAGAGAGATGGGTTGATCCACCCGCCGCTTGTCCTCGAGAAAACTG
This sequence comes from Lolium rigidum, assembly GCF_022539505.1. NCBI lineage: Eukaryota > Viridiplantae > Streptophyta > Magnoliopsida > Poales > Poaceae > Lolium > Lolium rigidum. The sequence goes on along the minus strand of NC_061509.1, from coordinate 114,734,014 downwards.
ATCCATGTTACGAACTTGATCGGAGGAGAATTTTCAGCTAGACGGGTAGAGAGGCCGGTGACCTTCTCTACAAGGCCGCGAATGTGAACAACGTCTTCTATGCATTTGATTCTACGCCTTTAGGAACGACCAAGTTTGCAACCAAACTTAATTGAACTACTATAATTTTCCCAACTGAACTGATGTAAGTTCAAGTTTGGTCTGCTTCCGGAGTGCATTAAAACGGAAGAGGAAGATGAATTTGATAGAGGATTGGTTGATAGGTGTATGTTGTTATCGGATAAATAATTGGTTAACATTAGTTTAACCATATTGTGATGTCTAAGCCAGCGTACATATTTAAAAAAACAATGAAATTTAATTTAATTGGCTTAGATTTGTCTAGATTCGCACACTAAAACACGTCTAGATGGATGTGTTTCTAGACAAATCTGCGGCAAATAATTGGAACGGATTGAAATATTTATTTATATCAAAAAGAAACCATGTTGATAGTGCATGCTCATATTATTATTACAAGGTATGGTAAATATGCAAGCATAACGTGGATTCATCATCTATCTTTTTCTAAACTTAAGTTATTGTTTTTCCGCTGCAACGCACGGGCATAGTGCTAGTATAGATATAGGTAGGTACTAGGAAAAGTGCCCGTGCGTTGCACTGGGCCAAAAAATTTAATTGTTGAACAAAAAATGTTGGCACGAGCACTGAGAGTGATAAAATTAACTTTTGGTTGGCAAACATCGACACAACCTTAATTTTTCCTCAAAGGCAATTGACTCACATAGACCACTTAAATTTTGTATTCAAGGTTACTTATAGAAAATTGGAAATCATGGTAGTGCTAGATATAAGTATACCGGTACACCTACAGGTAAGTTGCAAGGACTGTTATTAGGGTGTCAAGGTGAGATCCCGGTGGGATGTCATTTTGTACTATGTAGTTCAAATTTTGATGTCAAAATTTATACTACAAAAGTCAAATTATACTACAAGTGGGACAAAAGTGGGATCCCACTTGACACCCTTAACTGTTATGTGAAATCTGAAAACTCTAAGTGTTTTACTACCTCCATTTCAAAGTTTAAGGCTTATATTATTTTTAGGAAGTTAAACTGTGTCAAATTTAACCAAGTTTTACCAAAAATAAATAACATGCAAGAAAAAAAATTAGCATCATATGATATTTCCAAAATGTCATATTTGTTGATAGATTTTTCTAAAAATTTAATTAAACTTTACATAGTTTATTTTTCAAAAAAAAATCATTAAGCTTTGGAATGAAAATTGTATTGCATAAGGGATAAGCAGGGAAATGCAGGAAATTAATAGGAAGGACTAAATTAACGGACCCTCGATTTCTCTCAGCGCCGCGCCGCGCCACAGTAGTTCGCTCGCTGCCAAGCCTGCCATGTTAGGAGGCACTATCCTCTTGCTACTCGTCTCCTCTGCCAGCCCTCATCTCCAATTTCGATCTCGTCACAGCGTGTTCTCCGACAAGCGCAGCCTAATCTGAGCATTTTTCTTCGAAGCGGCCGCGGCCGCGCCCTCTTTCCGGCTCGCAGAGCCTAGAGCTATTTATCCATCCCATCGTGTTTGTCCAGATCTGCCACTCATCATATATCCTTCCGGGCAAATGGAATTGTAATTCCTTCTTGATCATTATCTCTTGACCAAACAACTATGTTGCTCCTGGCTGATATTCCGGAGGTTGCTTGTGTATATAAATGGGTGGAATTTACTCTTAAAAAGCGAGGTGGGACTATTGAATATACAAGATATCCTCGTAGAACGGATGAAATTCCTGAGTTGTTTATGTATTGATGATGCAGTACAACGACCGGATATGTTTCTTTATGGGCTGGTGCACTACATTGAACCGATTGGGCCGTAACAATTGATCCATATCATCTAGTGACGATAAATGGATGGAAAGTTGGCATGAGACGACCAGCTCCGATCGAGGTGACTTTTTTTTTTGACAGAGAGGTGGTTTTTTTTGGCTTGATCATGTTTGGAGAATAGAAATCCAAAGCGACATCGACACCACGGCCTCCCAAACACCACCTGAACACACATGCTCGACCGGTGTAAAAGACAGTTCAAAACAGAATTATCCGACCTCCTCATCTTCATTGTGCATGATGCATACTCCATTGAGAAGAACGTTGAAAAATGCAACTCCATAATCAGTTGGATGGCCGCTAGCTATCACGGTCTTCGATTTCTTCAAGAATGAGACGACCAGCTCCGATCGAGGTGATTTTCTTTTTTGACAGAGAGGTGGTTTTTTTGTTGGCTTGATCATGTTTGGAGAATAGAAATTCAAAGCGACATCGACACCACGGCCTCCCAAACACCACCTGAACACACATGCTCGACCGGTGTAAAAGAACGTTCAAAAAAGAATGATCCGACCTCCTCATTTTCATTGTGCATGATGCATACTCCATTGAGAAGAACGCTGAAAAATGCAACTTCATAATCAGTTGGATGGCCGCTAGCTATCACGGTCTTCGATTTCTTCAAGATTTATCCTAGATAACCCCTCTTATGAATGAATGATTCGGCATTATGAAGTTCTATCCGTTTTGTAGATAACATCTTTATTTTTATATTGGAACAGAACGTGGTTAGATTTTTATGTTTCAAAATTTGTGAATAATTAACATGAGAAAATCCTATTTATTCTCCATCATTTACACGATTGAATATAATGCTATACAAACGTGCAAGCATTTTTATGAAACTTTTTTTTCACTATTGAATCATGCATTTCATTGTGCTTTGGTTCATGAAATTGAAATTCAGTGTTATTTCACTATTATTATTGGATCATGCATTTGGAGCCTGAATCAGATATAGAACTAATTTCCTCGATGGAACAAAAGCATAATCCATAGTCTTTTTTTTGTAATAACTACATAATATCCATATATCACCTTACATCTGATGTTACCACTAAAAAACTGATCCAATTTCAATACTGAAATCAGAACATTTGCGGTCTGAAACATGGCGCATGTTTCCAAAAATAGCTTCACGGTTCTTTTTCTTTTTGGACCCGCATTAGATAAAAAGGAATGGATCTATAATCTGTTCAATGGCGGTGGCCTTTATGAAAGTCAAACCCATCAGAAAATCAAGGTGTCGCCAAAAGAAATTGTACCAGCGACCAAGAAAAGAAGTCCGATCATGCATCCGGCTGTCGGCCGCTGCATCTCAATGACGAGCAGTGGGGAAAGAGTGGCGCTCACAGGTGGGCTGTTGTATGCTTCGAAGGCGTACCTGGCGAGCACGACAGTGAGGTAGATGTCGAAGTACTACTGCCACTGCTCCTCGACCCGGAGGCCGGATTGACCCATCCCCTTGCGTTCTCTGAACCGGGCTTCACGGAGCCGAGCCTGGCCGCCTGCGCACCTAGCCCTTAGCACACACTGGTACTGCTGTTCAAAGATGCGTCCTGGGCTGTACTCGCATTGGAGTTCAGAGAGAAAAATAGACCAGGAGGAAAGAGAGGAGAATCAGCATCAACGAACGAGCGAGGAAGAGAGTGATTGAAATCCGCTGCTGCTTTTCACCAGCCTCCTGCGCTCGCCGCTCACTCCCGCCGCCGGCCCTAGTTCACGGCCGCCGCCGGTCAGGAAAGAGAGGAGGTCCCGAGGGCAAGCACGGGAATTTCGGCAACCCTGCGCTCGCATCGCTCGCTAGCGTCTGCCCCATCGCAGCTCGTCTCCTCCACCGTCATCGTCTCAGGCAGCCAGGTAACGCCAGCCCCTGCTCCGTCTCAGCAACGTCCCCGATTTCTGAACTTCTTGCGCGGGCTCGGGGGCCGGGGGTCGGCGTCGGCCGTGTCGCGTCGCGGAGGCTGCTGTCGGGGAGGTGTGGTAGAGCCGCCCCGAGGATCTCATCCCGGGATGCCCGGGATTTCGAGCGGAGGAGGCACGCCCATGGTGGCGCTCTAGATCCCCTGGATTTGGAGACGGGAGAAGCAGATTTGTTTAAAAAAGAAAATAGCCAATCGGTACGGTGGCATTTGCCCGTATTATGCGAATTGGTGGGAGGGCAAAACGGTCCCAAAAAAAGCGTTGACGAAACTTTTTGGCAGAAACCTTAGCTCCTTTATTATTAGGTATAGACTAGGACAAAACCCGTGCTTCGCTACGGAGTAAGTACCCGCTCTGGACCGGCAATCGGGGATTGAGGCGAGGATGTGGATGGAGGAGGCATGTAGCTCGAGTGATGTTCTGGAGGAATGCACGTGTTTTTATGGGTGTGGTTTGACCTTGAAACTATTTTTTCATCCAACCAAGCCATTATTTCAACCTCCGCCGAATGTTAATATCTCATAAATATATTACTTATCATACATAGGCACCCATTGCCACAAGATAAAAAAATTCAAACATCTGGCGTGCAACAAAGTACAGAGATTCATCCCAGTCACATATATGAGAAGATCAACCTTACCAATCAACCACCAAAATAACTAAATATTCAAACAATCGGCATATAATTCTCAGAACTCCTTAATTTGGACCAAGCAGACCATGGTCCTTTTCTTTCTTTCTTTCTGCGCTGGAGTAGTGTATATGGAATTGCCTTACATTTCCCACTCACTTTTTTCCGATAAAAATAAATCTGCTCACATGTAGAAGTTTTGCCTTAAGTCTTTTTTTCGTAACCTACTCACTCTCGAAAAAATGTTCATGCGTTGCTACGAATTGATTTTTATGTAACTCAAACTTTTCAATTAGGAATCTTGGACCCAGTCAAAGATCACTGTAATATACATTATACGAAGCATGAGTGGAAGCATACACTTTTGCTAGATTAGCAGGCCAGGAATAAAGAAAAAAGGCATTTTCTATAATCAGACCTTAGAGTAGCTTACTCAAAATGCCAGATGTATAATATAACTTACAATTTAATTATAGCAGATGCATTCTACAACAAATATAAATTTACCTAGTCAAGGATGCCCACGGTTGTGTTGAAGTGCCGATACCATTGTGCGTTGCTTGGCTTAAATAAAAGTTACTCTTTATTATTATTATTATGCAGAAAGGGTAGGATTAAATTAAAATTGTTCTTTATTACTATTATGCAGAAAGGACAACATAGGATATGAGTACATATTTCATCTTCAGTTTACTAACCCACATATACGTCTGCAAGTTTTTGCAGCTAAGACATAGTTGCCCCCATAGGCAGACCCAAATAATCGAATTCATCAGGAAGCTGCTGTTTAGTTAGCAGCTGAGTTGAACATCATAACAAAGCTCCATTAGTAGAACAATTGCAGAGAACGTATGTCTATACAGCAGCTTTTGTTCACACAACTCAAATCAGCCGCAGAGTGTCCATGTATTCGGGTAAAACGAATTCGATGTCTGCTTCACCTAGCAGATGGCGGGCGCCACCACAAACAGCAGAACCGCAAGGCAGGGGAGCCAGCTCCGGCGAGGTGGTCAGGACGCGGATCTTGTCGAGATGTTGAGCGTACGACCACCACGAACAGCAGCAGTGCAGCACTGCAGGTTATTTGTATTTTTTAAGCTGCACAGGTTGCGTCAAAGATTTGCGCCGATGTGTTGCCGCAAAGGTCCTGCAGCGAGCTCCTCCTACTGCAGCAGCTGCTGCACCAGTCCTGCGGCGAGCACTTGCCGGGATCAGCAGCGTCAACGACCGGGTCGAGCACTTCCGCATCCACGCGGCCAAGGACCAAGCTCTTCCGCCACCACCTCCACGCGCGTGGACGAGGTCCTCCGACTCCACCCACACACGGCCGTCGGTAGAGGGAGGAGAGGGGGTCGAGGAGGGGAAGGAAAAGTGGATCGGGACTCTGAGCTCTTCCGCTCCGCGTCCATCTCGCCGCAGGCGGGAAGGGATCAGTTAGAGAGGCTGCCATACGGAGAGGCAGCGGTCGATGCGCGGGTTCCTCCCGGTGGCGGCGCGCGTTGAGAGCCAGAGGCGGCGCGGGAGCAAAGATGCGGGCGAGCAATGTATTGCTGGTCCCGGGCGAGCAGACGAGTAGGAATCCCCGGGGGATCTTGGTCCGAGCGTGGTGTGCTTGTTGGGATTCTTGAGGAAATCGATGACTGCAAGCTGCAGCTCGAGTTTGGCCTGGTCGACGACGGAAACATCACCCCGTTCCTGGGCGCGGCGAAGAAAGGCTCGTCGAGAGGCTTGGATTGGTGGCGCCGCGATGAGGATGGTTCTCCTTGTTTATATAATCAGATTTCCGTGGGGGAGGGGTTGATTTGATTTGGTATGAAGGAATCGAGTTCGGTTCAAACTGCGACCTGTTCCCACCATACCTTCCTAGCTCGTTGGATTCCTAGGGAGGCACGACTCGAAGGAGTTGTGGTATCGCAGAACACGGGGCAGCGCTGACGGGAAGAACACCAGCCCGCAGGTTGGCCCGCTCGGTTAGAAGATGAAAGCGAACCGGTACATGGCATTTTGCTGTATTATGTGATTTGGTGGGAGGGTAAAATGGTCCCAAAAAAAGCGTTGACGAAAATTTTGGCAGAAACCTTAGCTCCTTTATTATTAGGTATAGATATACTCCCTCCGTTTTTTAATGTAAGACGTTTTGGATTTCACGGTCAAAACATTTCACGCTACGGAACTTTTGGACTTTCCCGTTTTGCCCTCCATCGTCTCGCGCACGATCCAGACTCCGGACGAGTCCCCCACTCGCTCCACTCCCTCCACCCATGGCGCAGGTTGCTCCACGCCTCCACCCACGGCGAGCCGTATGCCGCTGCCTGGCTCCCCACACAACGCAGCTGCCGGAACCACCCCACGCCGCTCGCGCAATCTCCGACTTCCATATTCCCCGCTGGAGGAGAACTGCCGAATCACGGCGAGGCTGCTGCCACCGCAGTCACATATTCCTCGCTGCCGTCGACGGTCTCTGCGCTCATCTCCTCCTTCGCCGCTCCCCACGCCAGCCCTCCCCGCTCCTGCCCGGGAATCCTGGGGATCAGGCTGATCTGGAAATTGGGGCGGAGGTGGATGAGCAAATGGATCGGAATTGAAGCTGCCTGGTGGGACGGAGATGGATGAGTAGCAAAATCGGGACGATCTGGAAGATGGCTGGGTCGGGGACGGAGCTGGAAGATGCTCGTGCGATGGCGATTCAGATTTAGATAGGGGTAGTAGTGTAATTTCGCACCTTTTTCACCTGGTCGGAATAATCTCCCGACGTCTTATATTACGGAACGGAGGGAGTATATATATATACCTAATAATAAAGGGAAAAGTATTTTCGTAGTTTCGTCCGTTTGGTCCGTCCTATATATCTTCCGTCGTCCGCTCCTCGTGAGATCGCTGGGTGTGGGCGTCGTACATGATGTGGTTCCTTCCTCCGATCGAGAGCTAGGCGTGGGTCGGCCAGGCAAGCACGCGACCGTGCACCAATCGAATTGCAGAGTTTCAATAGTGTACGTACGCGTCGGAGAAGGTCGATGTGAGGTGCTACTAGATCGGATCTCGCCAAGCAACACAGAACGCAACACGGAACTAGGGAATGCGCTCGATTATCCTCCCAACCACCCACGAGCGAGTCTCCACGGCACTGTCGGGTTCATAATTAACTTACAACACATACCCTAACACAGGTTCACAACGAGCTTATATAGATGCAGATAAAAGGGTCGGGCTTCAGGTGGTCCAATCCGCGCTGGCGTAGGGAGCTGGGCCCTTCCTTTCTCTCCTGGGCCGGGCCTTGCTTCTTGGCGACGGAATTGTTGAACCGGTGTCGTTCCCGCCCAAATCTTGATCAGCAGGAGCAGATGGGTCGCTGACACTCCCCCGCTGTTGAAGACCTGCTTGCCCCCAAGCAGGAGCATGAGGAAAATGCTGGCGTAGCGAGTCTTGATCTTCCCAGGTAGCTTGCGCTGGAGACGAGCCACTCCACTGGACCAGCACTTGATCGACTGTACGGTGGCCAACCTGGCGCGCACGCTGCTGAAGTATCTTGACAGGAACCTGAAAGAAATCAAGCGGTGACGGTAATTGTTGCGAGACTGGACGAGGCTTACCCAGACACGGCTTCAGTTGAGAAACATGGAAGACTGGGTGCACTCTGCTTGATTCAGGAAGCTCCAGCTTGTAGGCGATCTGCCCAATTCTTGCAATAACTTTGAACGGACCAAATAATTTGAATGCCAGTTTTTGGCTGACGCGACGAACAACTGATGACTGAATGTAGGGTTGCATGCGGAGAAACACTTCATCACCAACTGCAAATTGTCGCTCAGTCCTGTTTTTATCCGCCTGGTGCTTCATGCGCTGTTGCATACGCAGCAAGTGCTGACGAACTGAGGACAGGATTAGCGAACGCTCATCCAACCACGCTTGAGTGTCTGCCGATGCAATCTTGTCAGAGGCAGAAATACCGAAATAACGAGGCTGTCTGCCATAAAGAAGCTCAAAGGGGGTTTTGCCCAGAGACGCATGACAATTAGTGTAGCGATCCACTTAGTCCAGTGTTGAGGATGTGCACTGATGAAACAACGCAAATAGCACTCCGCTAATTGATTCACTCTCTCCGTTTGCCCATCCGTCTGCGGGTGGTTCGTTGTACTCATTTTCAAGTTGGTGCCAGTGGCCTTAAAGACTGATTGCCAGAACAGTGACGTGAAAACAAGATCACGGTTTGAGACTAGGTTCAGTGGCATACCATGTAATCTGTAAATGTTGTCCACGAACAGATCAGCAACCTTGCTTGCCATGTAAGGATGCTTCAACGGCACGAAGTGTGCATACTTGGTAAGTTTTTCAACCACAACGAGGATGCAATTGTACCCTTTGGATGACGGTAATTGTAAGGGTATTTTACCCTTATCCATTATTTTGGTAACAATGACACCGTGCTAGTGTTTTTGGTCTAATACTTGGCTACAAGATGATTCCCATGTATTAGCCAAAGAGGTATAAAGGTGTATCAATGGAAGAAGAAGGCAATGGAGACCCCCCCCAATTCGACGAAAGAATCAACAGGATTTTCCTGTGTCTGGCCGGTCAGCGGCCCGGTCGGACCGGCCCTGGCACCGGCCAGCCCGGTCAGGACCGGCTCCGGCGCTTGTGCCATCCGGGCAGGATCCGATAAAGGAGGAAAGCCCTCCCGGTCGTCGCCCGGTCTCCCGGCCCGGTTAGGACCGGCGCACCCGGTCCACCGGCCCGGTCGGACCGGGCTCTGACCGGCCGCCCCGGTGCCAACCGGATTCCGCGCTTGTGCCATCCGGGCGCATTCCGGTAAGCCCGAAGCTCCTCCGGTCAAGCTCCGGTCCTCGCTTCCGGTTGAAACCGGCCGGCCGGTCGTGAGCCCGGTCGGCCGGACTTTGCACCGGACGGCCCGGCGCCAAACCCGGTCAACCGGCTTCCTCGAAGAAAATCTCGATGTGGCAAGTTGACCAACGGCCGGATTTTGAAGAACACTATAAATACCCCTTCTTCTACCTTGGAAGGGTTAGGCAACATACTATAAACTGTTCTTGAGCTCTCTCTCTCTTACTCCATTGCTAGAAACACCAAAAGCCTCGGATCTCCCTCCTCCTCCACCCAAACTCAAATCCCTCCGGGGAATCACTAGAGGAGGACCCGATCTACCGTTCTACCAAGCCAAATCTCATTCCCCCTTGTATTCATTGAGAAGCTTGCTTCCTAGGGTTCCTTGGAAACCCTAGGTGGGCAAGAAGGAGTCCGGAAGCATCCGGGCTGTGGATTTGCTCCGGGCAAGATTGTGAAGGTTTGGAGGCTACCTCAAAGTCTACCACAAGTGAGTGAGCTATTCCTTCGTGGGATAGGCTCCGGAGAATAGGGTGAGCCTTCGTGGAGCGGGGAATCCTTCGTGGGACCTCCACTCCTCCAAACGTGACGTACCTTGTTGCAAAGCAAGGGAACACGGGAATACATCCTCGTCTCGCGTGCTATCGGTTATCTCTAACCGAACTCCTTACTTGTGATTTAAGCGCTCGTGAGAGCCTTCGTGCTTGAGTTAGTTGTATCCTCATATAGGTTGCTTCACCTAGTTTGCATTAGGCTCATCTTTATATTCCGCAAAGCCTAATATTGCAAAGAAAGAATTAAAATTTGTAGAAACCTATTCACCCCCCCCTCTAGGTTTACCATCTCTATACTTTCAATTGGTATCAGAGCCTGGACTCTTATTAAGGGCTTCACCGCCTTAAGAGTGAGATGGATAAACTCTTCGAGGGTCTAGATGACGACTCTAACCTTTCGGTTAAAGAGATGAAATCTAGATTCTTGGCATATGATGCCGAGAAGAAGAAAAAGGAGGATGAGCTACAAAACCAAATGACGAAATGATTGCCATGCTTAAGAACCTAGCTCATGGGTGGAACTCTTAGTGGGGCTTCGGCTTCTAAAGAATCCTACCATGAGGTTGACCATAACTATCCCGAAACACTTCACCCATGCCTCATATAAACCATAGTGGGACCGTTCCCCATTACGATGGAACTCACTTTCCTCATTGGAAATCTGCTATGGAATCTCATATTCGCAGTGCTGAGTGTGGAGCTATGGGAGCTCATTGTTCATGGACATCGGGAGCCACAAGATCCTACTCGGTTGACCTCCACCGAGTTCTACAACCGTCAACTCAATGCATCCGCACGTGACAAGATTAGAAGTGGCATCAACCGCAAGCTTCTAGATCAAGTCGATGACATTGTCTCCGCTAAAGAGTTGTGGGATCGGATCGTAGTACTCCAAGAGGGAACCGATTTGATCCAATCATCTCTCTATGAGACCGCAAAGCAAGAGGCCTACCAGTTCATGATTCGAGATGGAGAATCCGTATTCGATGCCTATGCTAGGCTTGGTGCTATGAAAGTTAGGGTCAAGGGACTTGGTGCTGAGAAGTACAATGACGGATTCGAGATGAACGAAGCCTTCATAAAATCCAAGGTCATTGCTATGATTGCCGTCAAACAAGAAGACACCAACCTTGGACTCAACTTGCAAATCATGACCAAGAGTGCCGATCTCAACTCCGATGATCTAGTCTCCTATGTGGCCGCCAATGAAAACATGGCCAAAGCCGGAAAGAGGCTCAAGGCAATGAACCGTGTTGATGAAGCCTCACACAACCATGAAGCGTCACACAACCTTGCTCTCAAGGCTAGAGCTGACCATGGAGGAGAAGAAGAATATGAAATTGAAGAAGATGAGGAGATGACTTCAACTAGTGACATCGTCACTGACTTTGCCTTCTTTGCCAAGAAGTACAAGGGAAAGTTGCCTACGCTCCTCAATGACAAGAAGAAGAAGAGAACTTGCTACAATTGTGATGAAGATAGCCACTTTGCAAACGAGTGCCCTTATGAGAAAAGGGTAGACAAGCCAAGATTCATCAAAGGGGTCAAGCCAAGATTGAAGCCAAACCCAATCAACGATCGATTCAAGAAGAACAAGGGAAGAGCTTTTGTTGGAGCCGAGTACTTGTCCGATGATGAAGAAGAAGATGAGGAGAAGATGGCCGGGGTGGCCGGTTTGGCTTACTCCGAGCCCGGGTCACTCTTCACATATGACTACTCCAAGGACTACTCCACGGAGAATGATGTTGGTTCCTCCTTCATGGCAAGAATCACTCAAGAGGATGACTCCGATGATTCTTCCCCCTCTTCAATCGTTGGCTCTTGTCTTATGGCAAGGGAAACCAAGGTAATGGAACCCCCACCTTCCCTATCTAGTGTTCTTGATGATGAAAATGAAAATCAAGATGAACTAAGTGTGCTTAAGGAACTTTACAATGTTAGATGCACCCTTCGTGGTAAAGCTCTTGTCAAGTTTGATTTCTTGATGGACTCTCTCAAAGAAAAGGATGAGTCCATTGAGGAATTAGAATATCAATTGGATGAAAAGGAACGGAGATTCAATCTCCTAAGACAAGAGCTAAAAACCGAAAGGTGCATATCTCAAGGCCTTAAGCAACAAATTGAAACCTATGAACTTGATAAAGTTAAGGATCTAGAAACTATTGATAGGGCTCAATCTTTGACTCAAGTGCTCCATACCTCAAAGGAGGAACTTGAAGTTGCTCATGCTTCTCTCACTAGGGATCTTGACCACCTTGAAAGAGCTAACAAGCTTGTAAAGGATGAGCTCAAGAAACTTGGAGAGAACCATGACCTACTCCAAGAAACCTACATGAAAGCACTTGAATCAATGAAGGATCCCATTGTTGTTGAAAAGCATGCTAGTTCCCCTACATCTTTTACTAATGAGCATGCTAAGCTTGTTGAGGAACATGTTCGTTTACAAGAGGAACTCTCTTTGCATGTTGAGACCAATGCATATCTTGAATCCTTGGTGACTAAATATGGTCTCGACTACCATCCTAATGAATCCTCTTGTGAGCATGCATCTATTCTTGAGGAAAATGTTAGGTTAACAAAGGAACTTGCAAAGTTCACCACCGCCAAGAACAAGATGGGATTGGATGACCTCTTGAGTAAGCAAAGGTCAAACAATCAAAAGTATGGACTTGGATATGTTCCCAAGTCTCACAAGAAGAACAACTACAAGAAGGAGAAACCCGCTCAAGATAAGAACAAGAAGGTCACTAATAATGGCAAAGCCACAAGGGGCAAAGCCACTAGTGGTGACCGCACGGGGCCAAACGATCACTATGCATTATTTGTTGATTATTATGGTGATGTTTATGCTAACTATGTTGGCCCTCCTAATGGCTATGCTTATAGAGGGTACTCAATTTGGGTACCAAAAGATATTGTTGCCATTGCAAAGGAACCCATTAATCGATGGGTTCCTAAATCCTCTACTTGATTTTGTAGGGGTATTCCTCCGGTGGTCCAAAATGGGTGTTTGATAGTGGATGCACCAATCATATGACCGGAGGAAAAGGTGTGCTTGATCAATTCATTGAAGATATCAACAAGAAGTCAAGCATTACCTTTGGTGACAACTCAAAGGGAAAGGTACTTGGGTATGGCAAGGTAGCAATCTCTAAGGACTTGTGCCTTGAGACGGTTATGCTTGTTGAACACCTTGGCTATAACTTACTTTCTATATATCATCTTGCCGATGCCGGTTACAATTCATATTTCACTAAATATTATGTGCAAGTCTTTAGGAGTGACAATCTCAAATTGGTCCTTGTTGGATATGTGGAGAACAACCTTTACGTGGTTGACCTCTCGAAAGAGAGCCCCTCCTTCTCCACATGTCTAATGGCGGCCAAGCATGACGAAGGTTGGTTGTGGCATCGCCGCCTTGGTCATGTTAACATGAGAAATCTTAAACAACTCCTAAAGGGTGAGCATATTGTGGGACTAACCGGCGTTTCTTTTGAGAAAGATCGTGTTTGTAGTGCATGTGTAGCCGGAAAGCAACTCAAGAAGAAGCATCCCATCAAGAGTATTGTTTCCACATCTAGGCCTTTGGAGCTCCTTCATTTGGATCTCTTTGGGCCATCACATTATGATACTCTTGGTGGGAGCAAGTATGGACTTGTCATTGTTGATGATTACTCAAGATACTCTTGGGTCTTTCTCCTCAAGACTAAGGACGAGACTCATAGAGAGTTCATCACCTTCGCCAAGAAAGCTCAACGTATGTATGAATCCGAGATCAAGGCAATTAGGACCGACAATGGCACCGACTTCAAGAACTACACTATGCAAGAGTTTGTTGATGATGAGGGCATCAAGCATGAGTTTTCGGCGCCATACACCCCTCAACAAAACGGTGTTGTTGAAAGGAAGAACCGGACTATCATTGAGATGGCAAGAACCATGTTGAGTGAATTCAACTCACCCCACAACTTTTGGGGAGAAGCCATCTCTACGGCCGTCCACTACTCCAACCGGCTCTTCCTCCGTCCCCTCCACAACAAAACCCCATACGAGCTCCTTACCGGTAACAAGTCTAATGTCACATATATTCGTGTCTTTGGATGCACATGCCTTGTTAAGAACAACAAAGGAAAGCTCGGTAAATTTGAAACTAGAACCATAGAGGGTATATTTGTTGGATATACGGAGAACTCTCACGCCTATAGATACTACAACCGATCCTCCGGGACCATTGAAGTATCTTGTGATGTGGTGTTCTTGGAGGATAATGGCTCCCAAGTGGAGCAAGTTGTTCCATGTGTTGCAGGTAATGATGATGATCCATCTAGTGCCATCAAGCATATGGGCATTGGACACATTCGGCCCATGGAGGTTCATAATGATGATCAAGATGATGGAGTAGATGTTTCAAGCACGCCACAAGTGGAGCCTAGCTCAACTCAAGCCGAACCATCATGTGCAACTCAAGAACCATCCTCTACTCAAGATGAGTCACAATCCGAAGAACAAGAAGAAGATCCTCATTCCATGGAGCAAGATCATGATGACGATCAAGAAACATCCTCAACTCATGATCAAGCTCAAATGGTCCCTCATGATCAAGTACTAGCAAGAGATGAATTCATTGATCATGAAGGAACCGTTCGGAAGATCAAGGCCGCTACAAGGGCAAGCGACATGAAAGTGGATCAAGTCCTTGGTAGCATCTCAAGAGGAGTGGTAACTCGTAGACACCATGCATTACTTATCACTTATTGTCAACATCATGCTTTTGTGTCTAGTTTTGAACCACTCAAGGTACATGAAGCCTTGGTTGATCCGGATTGGGTAATTGCCATGCAAGAAGAATTGGAGTGTTTCACTCGCAATGAAGTATGGTCTCTAGTTGAGAGACCCAAGGATCATCGCATCAATGTCATTGGGACCAAATGGGTATTCAAGAACAAGCAAGATGAGAATGGCATTGTTATACGAAACAAAGCAAGGTTAGTGGCGCAAGGGTTTGCCCAAATAGAAGGTATGGATTTTGAGGATACCTTTGCGCCGGTAGCCCGTCTTGAAGCTATTCGTCTTTTGCTTGCATTTGCATCTTTCCACAATTTCAAATTATATCAAATGGATGTGAAAAGTGCATTTTTGAATGGTCCCCTAAAAGAAACCGCATATGTGGCACAACCCCGGGTTTCGAAGACCCATGCCGACCCAACCACGTGTATTTACTCCATAAGGCACTCTACGGTCTCAAGCAAGCTCCACGTGCTTGGTATGAGTTCCTTAGGGATTTCTTACTACATGATGGGTTTTGCATGGGTACGGTCGATTCCACCCTTTTCACCAAGCGGGTTAAAGGGGGTGGCCTCTTTATATGTCAAATATATGTTGATGATATTATCTTTGGTGGAACTAACCCCAATCATAACAAAGCTTTTGAGCTATTGATGACTAGGAAATTTGAGATGTCCATGATGGGAGAGTTGAAGTTCTTTCTAGGCTTCCAAGTGAGGCAACTTGCAAAAGGCACCTTCATCTCTCAAGAAAAATATGTGAAGGACATGCTCAAGAAATTCAACATGACCAATGCAAGTCCAATGAAGACACCCATGCCCGTAAAGGGGCAACTTGGTTCATGTGACGGTGAGAAGGATGTGGACATAAAGGTATACCGCTCCATGATAGGATCCTTGCTCTACCTTTGTGCCTCTAGGCCGGATATCATGCTAAGTGTAGGGATGTGTGCTCGTTTTCAATCCGCTCCCAAGGAGAGCCATTTAGTGGCGGTCAAACGGATACTAAGATACCTTGTTCTCACTCCTACTCTCGGGCTATGGTATCTAAAGGGGTCAACCTTTGAACTCATTGGCTATTCGGATTCCGATTGGGCCGGTGATAAGGTTGATCGGAAGTCTACCTCCGGGGCTTGCCAATTTATTGGCCGGTCATTGGTGAGTTGGTCATCCAAGAAACAAAACTCCACAGCCCTATCCACCGCCGAAGCCGAATACATATCCGCGGCATCTTGTTGCACTCAATTGTTATGGATGAAGCAAACCTTGAAAGACTATGGTGTGTCTCTTGGTACGGTGCCTCTTCTTTGTGACAATGAAAGTGCAATAAAGATCGCCAACAACCCGGTTCAACATTGTCGCACCAAACATATTGACATTCGCCATCACTTCCTACGTGATCATGTTGCCAATAAGGATATTGATCTCACTCATGTGGGAACAACCTACCAATTGGCGGATATTTTCACTAAGCCTTTGGATGAAGCCCGCTTTGTTAACTTGAGAGGAGAACTTGGTATTCTTGATCCTAAAAACTTGGATTGATTAACTTCTTGCACTATATTCTTGCATTTATCTTGCTATCTAGCTTAGAGGCATAGCACATATGGGGATAGTCATCTTACCATGTCTTGGTATGATGCATACCTATGTGTGCAACATAAATAGACCCAATGTCATTATATGGACCCAAGCATGTCTCTTCGCGGTCACATGACATTTGCGCTTTCACATAGGGGGAGCAATCCCCCGCCCCTCATTGAGCCTTCATTACAACTTGATTTGACTATATAAGGCCAAATGATCTTATTGCCAAAACTATTTCAAAAAGCTTTTATGATTCTTGATATACTTCGAATCATGCCCATTGTAGCTATTTGTATCTTGTTTGCATTTTCACTCCAATGGGTATGCCTAGAGAACTTTGTGTTTTCCAACCCCATGTCTATGCTCATCTCATCATCGTCTATCTATCTATATGTACATGTCATCATCCGAGCATTCATACACATTTACACAAAGAATAGGGGCAAAAAGAGGCAAAACTAGACAAAAGCTGGGCACAAATGCCACTGGCCGGTCTCCGGCCGGTTGGACCGGCCTTTGCGCCGGGCCGGCCGGCCCCTGGTCCGATCGACCAGGGCGCCCGACCGGCCGCGCGACTTGATATGTTTTTGAGGGGTTACCCCTTGGGGTCATCTTCCTCATTCTTTCCCAACTCCCACACCACCATGGCCGGCGCCCTCAACACCTCCATCAAGATCTAGGCACTTCCCACCACAAGAACTTCCCCAAACTCCACCACACCATAGATCGGGGCCCTTGGAACATCTCCACCGAAGGATTTGGTTCCTCTCCAACTAGTTTGGGAATTTTTGGAGTTCTTGGTTTTGAAGCCCTACCTCGTGTTCTTCTTGCTCCCTTGACCAAGAAGGACAATGTCTTCGGGTAATGTACTCTCCTTTCCTCCCTATTCTCTAGTCCTCCTCACACATTGCAAGATCTTGCCAAAATTTGAGGACATCTTAGGGTTAGGGTTAGGGTTTGCAAGTCCTCATGCCTTTAGAGTGTCTCTCCACACTAAGCACATCCTCCACTCTATTGCTATAGCATGTACTCAAGTATTTCGAGTTTTTGCATGAATTTGTGGTAGAAAATCTGGGCAAACATCACAAATCATCACCACCCGGTTCATAGCCCGGTCAACCGGCCATTCAACCGGCCGGTCCGGCGTGCGGCCCGGTCGACCGGATTTTCGACCGGCTCGCCGGTCCGGAGTCCGGTCGGACCGGCCTGTGCGCCGGCCTGCCCGATTTTCGCACAATCTCATCAATCCACTTGGATATATGCTATGCTTTCTGGTTTCTCCCTCATTGATGACATGTACACTTACCTCTTTGCTATCCTCGCTCTATTTTGCTGATTCACAGGTGATGAATGGACTGAAGAGGACCGTGGCACTGTTGCCAAGCGAGGGAGGCACTCAGGGGTATCACCTCGGCGCTCTACTGGCCGTGCTCCTCAGACTGCTGGTGGCAGCTCAGCCGGAGGCCGCACCAAGAAGCCTGCCCAGAAAAGGAAAGATAAGCACGCTGCACAAGAAGGTGATGAGGAATTGCCAGACTACAATGTTGGCGATGTCCATATTGGTGCATGGAAAAGGCTTCGAGAAACCAATCACTATCGCTTTGAGGCCCCCACTTACACCGGGAGTGACAAGTTCTTCTGGACCAAGAGTCAGCAAAGGATGTGGCTTGAGTTCTATGACTCCCAAGAGCACATGAAGCATGGCGCCATTGTTATGCCCAAGGCTGTCAAGGGTGTTATTGAGATGCATGCAGCCACCACATATCGGTTTGTGGTTGAGACTTTGAAGAACATGGGGCTGTATGAGCTTGTATGTCTGACGCCTTCTGATGGATGCTATTACCCAATCTTGGTAAGGCAATTCCACTGCACAGTGTACTTCCATGATGATCCAGCACGTACCATGACATGGATGACAGGCAAAGACAAGTACTCCTGCAACTATCTTGACTTATGTGATGCCCTTGGGTTTGGTGGAGGTCGTGCTCATGGTTTCAAGCTTCACTCTCAGCGAAGTTCAACAAAGGAGACATTTCTTTACTGCTATCCTTGGGAGCCCACCGCTCGTCCTCCCACCATATACGGCATGTTCTACTCCTATCTCCTGCTTGCCAAGCTATTCGAGAGAGTCTCTCATCGGCAAGTCGGGCGATACAAGTGAATGCCGAGGATATCACTTGAACTTGATGTACTACCGCAACCACGAGCACCGGCGACGCATTGATGGATGTGATCTCATCTACTCCGAGGCGAGGAGATGTGTTCGCGACAGGATGACCCCGAACTATGCTCAATACATCCAGCTCCTCATCAACAAGGTTGTGCCTGCTCCTCTCAATACCCATGGTCAACGGGTCAAGATGGAAGCATTCAAGGTTCCTGTCCAAGGTAATAGACCGGATGTCCCCGACATGACACCTCCTGAGCGCCGGTCCAAGGAACAACATGACCCTACTAGCTCCCGCTTCACTCAGCGCCGCAGACATGGTATCTCTCGGTTCTTCTCCTCCATGTGGCGAGATGTGCAAGAATTCTAATGATGTTGCACATCAAAGCCTTGCTATGACCCAAGAGACGAGAAGGCGCCGGAATGAGTACATGGCCACTCGGAATATCACTTTTCCTCCTCCCGGCCCCGAGTTGGAGCCCGTTCATGCACCTAACTCGGGAGATGCCTCCTCTCACTGATCAGATGTTCCAGAACTTTGATCCTACATGGTACGGTTTTGGCGGTCCTCCTCCTCCTCAGCCTCCTCCTCAGCCTACTGATGATGATGATGATGAAGACGATGAAGGCGCTTCTGATACGCGTGCTGATGGCGAGAGCTCATACTCCGCTGGGCATGAGATCTTCTGATGGGTGCGCTAGCATCTCTCCTCTTTTTTCGCCTTTTTGGTGTTCCGATGCCAAAGGGGGAGAAGAGAGTAGAGTCTAGGATGGACTCACGGGGTGTTGCCACAAGCCATGGGAGTTGCTTTATTTGGATTTTATATGGCTTGTGCTTGTTTACTTTGAGTTTTTCAAGAACCATTTGCTATTTCCAATAATTCGTGTATGGATGTGTATGGACGACTATTATGTGTGCTACTCTATGTTAGGTTGATTATGTGTGCTATGCTTATATATCTTGATATGCACATGTCCATACCATGCTTGTTTCCTAAAGATATTGGGGAGCTTCTCATATTTCACAAATGGTGCACTTTGCATTCAAACGCAAATTCTCCAAGTGCACACATTATGGGGGAGCTTTCGTAATATCTTATATGGAATCAAGGTTTAGAGCTTATCATAATATCTATTTGTGACTCTAGCTCGGTTTGTCATCGTATACCAAAAAGGGGGAGATTGTAAGGGTATTTTACCCTTATCCATTATTTTGGTAACAATGACACCGTGCTAGTGTTTTTGGTCTAATACTTGGCTACAAGATGATTCCCAGGTATTAGCCAAAGAGGTATAAAGGTGTATCAATGGAAGAAGAAGGCAATGGAGACCCCCCAATTCGACGAAAGAATCAACAGGATTTTCCCGTGTCCGGCCGGTCAGTCGGCCCGGCCGGACCGGCCCGGCACCGGCCAGCCCGGTCAGGACCGGCTCGGCGCTTGTGCCATCCGGGCAGGATCCAGTAAAGGAGGAAAGCCCTCCGGTCGTCGCCCGGTCTCCAGCCCGGTTAGGACCGGCGCACCCGGTCACCGGCCCGGTCGGACCGGGCTACCGACCGGCTGCCCCGGTGCCAACCGGATTCCGCGCTTGTGCCATCCGGGCGCATTCCAGTAAGCCCAGAAGCTCCTCCGGTCAAGCTCCGGTCCCTGCTCCGGTTGAAACCGGCCGGCCCGGTCGTGAGCCCGGTCTGACCGGACTTTGCACCGGACGGCCCGGCGCCAAACCCGGTCAACCGGCTTCCTCGAAGAAAATCTGATGTGGCAAGTTGACCAACGGCCAGATTTTGAAGAACACTATAAATACCCCTTCTTCTACCTTGGAAGGGTTAGGCAACATACTATAAACTGTTCTTGAGCTCTCTCTCTCTTACTCCATTGCTAGAAACACCAAAAGCCTCAGATCTCCCTCCTCCTCCACCCAAACTCAAATCCCTCCGGGGAATCACTAGAGGAGGACCCGATCTACCGTTCTACCAAGCCAAATCTCATTCCCCCTTGTATTCATTGAGAAGCTTGCTTCCTAGGGTTCCTTGGAAACCCTAGGTGGGCAAGAGGAGTCCGGAAGCATCCGGGCTGTGGATTTGCTCCGGGCAAGATTGTGAAGGTTTGGAGGCTACCTCAAAGTCTACCACAAGTGAGTGAGCTATTCCTTCGTGGGATAGGCTCCGGAGAATAGGGTGAGCCTTCGTGGCGCGGGGAATCCTTCGTGGGACCTCCACTCCTCCAAACGTGACGTACCTTGTTGCAAAGCAAGGGAACACGGGAATACATCCTCGTCTCCGCGTGCTATCGGTTATCTCTAACCGAACTCCTTACTTGTGATTTAATCGCCTTGTGAGAGCCTTCGTGCTTGAGTTAGTTGTATCCTCATATAGGTTGCTTCACCTAGTTTGCATTAGGCTCATCTTTATATTCCGCAAAGCCTAATATTGCAAAGAAAGAATTAAAATTTGTAGAAACCTATTCACCCCCCCCCCTCTAGGTTTACCATCTCTATACTTTCAGTAATCCATCAATGAAATCCATGGTCGCCGTTTCTCATGGTGCGGACGGAATTGGGAGCGGTTGCAGCAGGCCTGGTGGATGGATCCTCTCGGGCTTAGCTTGTTGACAAATGTGACAAGTTCGCACATATTCTCTTGTCATACTCTTCATAGATGGCCATTTGAATAAGGAAGTCAATCTGTGATAAGTTACAGGAAATCCCGAGTGGCCGCCCTGGGGACTGTCATGGAATGCTGAAATGATACGCTGTTGCAGCTGTTCATCTTGTCCTACCCAAATGCGCCCTCGATAACGCAGAATGCCATGGTCCAGCTTATATTCATCCTCTGTTGTTGGTGCCACCGCGAACTTCTGTAGTAGGTGTTGTGCAACCTCATCATCCTCGTAGCTGGCACGCACAGATTCAAGCCAAACAGGTTGGACCGTTGTTATAGACATCAATGGAGAACTGCCCGTGGGTTTCCTTGAGAGTGCGTCAGCCACTCCATTGTGAATTCCTTTTTTGTACATCACCTTATATTGCAACCCCATTAATTTAGTTAAGGTTTTCTGCTGCCATTCTGTATGCAACCTCTGGTCAGTTAAATGAACAAGGATTTTGTGATCAGTTCGAATCACGAATTCTCCAATTTGCAAATAAGAGCGCCACTGCTGCACTGCTAGTAAAATAGCTAAGTATTCCTTTTCATATACTGACAGGCCTCTATTTTTGGGACCCAGTGCACGACTGACATATGCCAGGGGGTGTCCACATTGTGATAAGACTGCTCCAATACCAATATCACATGCATCAGTGTCGATGACAAACTGCTCATCAAATCGAGGAAGAGCCAGGACTGGAGCTGTTGTCAACGCTTGCTTCAGGGTTCGGAAGGCTGTGTCAGAGTCAGCTGTACAAATAAACAGTACCCCTTTTTTAAGTAGGGCAGTCAATGGTTGGCTGATAATGGCAGAATGTTTGATAAACTTCCTATAGTAGCCAGTAAGGCCAAGAAATCCCCTTAGTTCTTTCAGATTCGTTGGTGTTGGCCAGTTTTCAACTAACTGAATTTTTGTGGCATCAGTCGCAACACCTGCAGCTGAGATAACATGGCCTAGATAATTGATTTTCTCCTGGGAAAAAGCACATTTCGACAGTTTGACTTGCCACTGATCCTGCTGCAGAATCCCCAAAACAATTGCCAAGTGCTGTAGGTGATCGTCATAAGTTTGACTGTAGATCAAGATATCATCGAAGAAAACCAAAGCAAACTTGCGCAAAACTGGGGCCAAAGTGGCGTTCATGGCCTGCTGAAATGTAGCAGGGGCTCATGTCAGCCCAAATGCCATCACCCTGAATTCATAATGGCCATTATGAGTTTGGAATGCTGTTTTTGCTTCCTCGCCAGGGGCTAGACGTATTTTGGTGGTAACCTGCCTTCAAATCAAGCTTGGAAAACCATTTGGAACCGGCCAATTCATCGAGCAGTTCATCGATGATCGGAAGAGGATACTTGCCTTTCACTGTCAAAGCGTTCAAGTGCCGGTAATCGACGACCAAGCGCCAGGTCTTGTCCCCCTTTTTGACTAGGAGTACTGGTGACCCAAACGGACTGTTGCTCAGCTGAATGACACCTTGGTCCAGTAATTCTTGGACTTGTTTTTCTATTTCTGTCTTCAGTTCTGGCACCACACGATAAGGCCTCATGGAGACAGGACGGGCACCAGGCACTAGGGGTATATGATGGTCATATTGGCGCCTTGGTGGTAATCCAACAGGGGTAGCAAAAACGGAAGCAAATCGGTCCAATATAGCTTGCACTGGCGGAGGAATGGGAATAGGAGCCGGTGGTTCAGCATCACTCATCAGATTCAACCCCACTTGAGCATTGATACAAAACTGTGACCCTTCACCCTGGAGCACCACTAACTGTCCATCCTTAGGCACTGCAATCAATCCCTGTTCCCAATGTGTGATCATAGGACTAAATTTACCTAGCCAGTCCAAACCGATAATGCCATCATAGCTGCCCAAGTCCAGCACCTTAAAGTCATCACAGAATTATGTGCCCTCTACTGTCCAAGATAACTGAGGAAAATATTCAGCACAAGACAAAATAGCACCACCAGCCACCTTGACATTGACACTATCTGGCAATGGTGCACCTCCTTTGAGCAACTGCGCTTTGTTACTGTCAATGAAGCACAAAGAGCTCCCTGAGTCCACGAAGAACAACATATCCATGTCTTGAATCTGTACCTTCAGCAGCATGGTCTTAGGAACCGTGATTGTTGTATTCAAAGCAGCAGCCGACAGCAACATCAGGTGTGGGTCGCGTTGCTGCACTTGCTGCTCTCCTTGGTCCTCTTCTTCAGATTCGTCAGGCTCAAACGGTTGCATATAATCGACCATTTCCTGGACTATGTGCAGGGGTACAGTATTCTTGCACTTGTGCTCACGATGATACTTGTCACCACAGGTAAAGCACAAATTCCGAGCCCTCCAGTATGCCCTAAGGCTCTGCCACTTTTCTTCTGATGTGGTTCTTTGCGACTCTGCTTGGCGTTTTTCCTCAACCTTTGGTGAAACCCATCTGGCAAGTGGCTGTGGAGGAGGAATGGGGTGTGCAAGAGCTGATGGCTGATAAGACCGTTTGATTGGCGGCAGTCTGGATGGCTCAGTAGTAACAGTACCACATTCCTCGCCCAATTCTTCATACAACAAGGCCAAGGAATAGGCAGTGTCCAAATCACAGGGTTGTTGTATTGCCACCAGAATGCGAACACCAGGCTGCAGGCCATCAATGAATTTTGTGGTGTAATGTACCTGGTCACGGTTTACCTCATACGCTGTGATCTGGTCCATCAATTCAGCAAAGCGGGTGACATAGTCTTCAACTGAAGATGTCTGAGAAATATGAATCAATCGCCGAACCAGCACCGGGTGTTGGTTTCTGCAAAAACGCGTCATCACTGCTGCAACAAAATCAGACCAAGACGGTTGGTGGTGTTGGTGCAGGAAGGATTCTAGCCACGTAGCTGCCGCACCCACGAACTGGTCTGATGCTGTCGAAATACACTGTTGCGACGGCGTGCTCCAGCGCTGGAAATAATCCTCGTAACGTCGTTGCCACAATTTAGGGTTGGAACCATCGAATTGTGGCAAACCGACACGAGGACCGTGGAACGCATTAGCGCTCTGGTGTGTTCGAGCAGGAAAGTGATTTGCATAATTGTTGTGGTTATGGCCGAGATTCGTACCTCCTCCCGGAGGAGGCATGTGAGATTCACACGCTGTCCCCCGGTCTGTGTGTGTCCAGCGGCGGCCATCTGGGCCTGCGGGGCTGCCCTTGCTCCTTGGTGTGCGAAGACGACGGATCGGCTGCCGGATCGGGGCGTTGCAAGCCTGTGACCAGCGCCGTGAGTTGCCCGATCTCGTAGCTTAAGGAGCCACGGACCGTGTCGAGCTCCGCCCGATCTGGGCCTTGACGCCCTCCAGATCGGAGGAGAGGGAGGCCAGACCTTGATCGACGCCCTTGAGATGCTTCTGTGTGTCGATGACGAAGGGCTGGAAATTCCCCAGGATCTCCTTCTTGTAGTGGGTGAAGCGCTGTTCCGCGTCTTCCGCCATGTCGACCTTGATGAGCTCGTACAGGGCCTTGGAGTCCGGCGAGAGGGACTCCATAGCTTCGGATCGGCGGCGCGAGACGAAGCGGGTAGCGTGATTGTGGCTGGGGATCTCCAGAATTGTGGATCGAGTGTCTCTGATACCACTTGTGAGGTGCTACTAGATCGGATCTCGCCAAGCAACACAGAACGCAACACGGAACTAGGGAATTCGCTCGATTATCCTCCCAACCACCCCCGAGCGAGTCTCCACGGCACTGCCGGGTTCATAATTAACTTACAACACATACCCTAACACAGGTCCACGACGAGCTTATATAGATGCAGATAAAAGGGTCGGGCTTCAGGTGGTCCAATCCGCGCTGGCGTAGGGAGCTGGGCCCTTCCTTTCTCTCCTGGGCCGGGCCTTGCTTCTTGGCGACGGAATTGTTGAACCGGTGTCGTTCCCGCCCGAATCTTGATCAGCAGGAGCAGATGGGTCGCTGACAGTCGATGCCATATCCAATCCATCCAACGGTAGCTGAACCAATTCACATCGTGCACGGCAAATTTAGTCTTCCATGTATAAATATATGCAAGGACCTATCCTGCGGCAGCTACAGGAAGAAGTATTTCGCGATCTCATCTTCTTGTTCTGAGCGGCGTGTGCCAAGCAGACTGACAGCACCGAGTTCATGTTTCCAGGACGACACAGGGACGTCCGGACTCGCCGGAAGGTGGTCGTCCCGTAGCCGTCGCCGTGGTTGGAGGTCGTCGTCTCGTCAGGGTGTTGTCCAGCTTTGGCTAGGCAGGAACCATCGACTTTTCATGGCGTGGACGGCGGTGAATTCCGCCAGGGACGCTGACAGGTGCACAATGACGTGCGCTATACGGGCGCACAACGGCCTACCTCCGGTGGTCTCCCACCAGCGAAGCCAGAGCCCAGAGGACCATGGCCAGCGGACGAATTCGACGCCGCCGCAGCAGAGTAAATATGATGCCGAGAGGCACTCATGGGAAGAGGCGTTGATGCGGCCTAATTCTAGCTATTCAGTCTCAAAATCGAGGTTACTGTGCGATGAGATCGGTGACGACATAGCTGCTCGATGGCGTTCCTCCTTCTGATACCGGTCATCATGTCAAAGTTGAAGACGTCCGGCTTGCCCAACAACGATCTATACTATGAAGACTGGTAGCAACTCGCATATCTGACTGCAGTCTGATTGCTACCACATGATCCTCATACTTTTTCGCCTCATTAGCAGATCCTAGATTGCACTATGGCTCTTAGCTATGAAGGATGGATTTATACTACACTGGGCATCGTGAGGAAGCACTTCAAGAAGGCTGGGCAGTCAATGGAAGTCCATTCGAAACTATTTCTTCCTGAGAGCAATACGCTATAGGCGATTGTAGCCTGAACATCGAATCTGATGCTTTATGTTGTTAAGCTTTTAGAGGAGGCCAACAATTGTGCATTTCAAAACCTTTAAAAGGGGGAAATCATCAATTACATTTTCCTATGACATCCATGGATCAATATTGCTAATTACTCCCGATTAAGAATTTATAATCCTCCTGCCGAACTGCACGATAGATTGGCCACTGGAAGTATTCTACACAACAAGGTTATGCAAGAAGTAGCACTTTATTTTTACAACCAGGAGATATTGGGATTTAGTCCATATTAGTGTTTTCAAGAAAAGTATTTTTAAATATTTTTGTTACAGTATATACACTTATTTCTGCCTTAAATAAAAATGTTGATTTATGGATTATAAAATTTCTTCCCAGCTAATCTCGATTCTTGGTCACTCAATGCTGCTCATCAAAACTGGGCTCACCAAATACGACCATCAATTCAGGATCAAGAGCGCATCCGTATAAAAAGAAAAGAGCGGACCTAGAAATGAACAAGATCTGACCCAAACGATCGCACGGACGACCGAGGAAACTAACGGATGTCGGCCGAGATCGACAGAATGTGGCCAAAACAACGGCGTACTTATGGCGAAGTTGGCAGAACCGCAAGATGGCGGCGAACTCAGGCGAGACTGCGACTGACACCGACGAACTTGTTACAACGGTGAGACAGCCGCTGACTCCGGTTAAGTTGACAAATCGGCCCCCTATCCATGATGGTTCCTGAAGTAGAAGAGGAAGTTCACTGCTTCAGTATCTTCTCCAACTGAATCATCTAAAGAACATGTACGATCCAATGAAGGTTCTGCAGTTATCACCCTAATCCCTTTTATATACAAGCTTTGAATCATTTTTCCTACAAGCTTTGAATCTTTTTAGCATACAAGTTGTGACCATGCTACGGTATGCTATCAATTTTTGGTACCCTAGATGAACGCATCGCGTGATGGTTTTTCCAGAAGAGGTGTAGGCGCACCGTCGGTACCTTTTCTTGAAGGAGGTGACGGTTCTTAGTTCCAAGTAAATCAATAAGACGTCGCAATCGGCGAGGCTGTTGATCCAAGCAACTGGTGGTTGGGTTCTCTTCCGCTGCAACGCGCGGGCATGTTTCCTAGTCTCTACTAATAAGTTACGGATCAGTGGTGATGGTAGGTTAAAAAGACCGGATCAAAATTTCGTACGTCAAAATATTCCGGTTTCTTTTTGTCCTGGCGTGTTCGTCGTAGGCCTTTGGTCACAAAACCATTTGCTCAAAATCGTCCAAGGAAGGCCTGGCCGGCTGTATCCTGTATGGCTTCTACACCGCGCGACCGCCGTTGTCCCTCTTTTCCCTGGGTTTTGATCGGAATTTCTCGACCGCTGTTGATTAGCCGGCCTCGCCTCGATGGTGTCTAAGCAGATTCCCCACCTACGTCACCTGGATCCTACACGGGCGGACCACCTACATCATCAGGATCCTACACGGACACGCAGCGCTCGGAGAAGAGGCCTCAGCGCAGCGCCCGGAGAATAGGCATCGGCGCCAGGACGAGGCGCGGCCCGCCGCATCGGAGTGCTCAGGCCTCACATCTTTGCGATAGATGACCATCATCTCTACCTGCGCAGACGAAGGGAAGCGCGGCAGCCTGCAAGTGCAGCAACTACTCCAGACCCCTGCGCAGCGAGGAAAGGCATGATGGTCTCCAGACTCAACTTGTAGCTGCTACTCTAGCCTCACATGAAGGAGCGGATTCAATGAGAGTCTGATGCTCGCTTGCACGGCCGCGGAACAAGAGTCGATTTGTTATGGCTTTTCGATGTGTACTTATTTGCTTCTATCTCCTTCGGTGCTTATTCTTTCAGTGCTTACTAGAAAAATTGCCCGTGCGTTGCTACGGGTTTTCTCTATATTAAATTAGATAAAAAAAATCATGAGTAAGACATCTACAAAATAATTTTAAGTTATTGTTCATTTAGTCAACTATTGCTTATTTAATTTGTAAAAACATATCACTTAGCTCAATGCATTGCTACATTAGAGTTAACTTGTAATTATCATATCCATAGACAAAGCTTTGTAGGAAAAATATGATTGTATTTTATTATTAAAATACTGTATATTCATTTGCTATTGTAAATTAATTTTGGATCAGACGTTGGATGTAGATATGTCTACGGGTCGCCCCACCATCAATAATGGAAGGTCTTTCTTGCATTTGTTGTCCCATTGTTCCAACTAATGCTCTTTCTTGATGTTCACATTTTCATGTTTAGAAATGCCCGCTGAAACTATAATTATGTTTTGTATGCCACTAACATGTCAATCTATGGGTACTTTTACCATTAGGGCTGCGTGTAGAAGTGAATTGCATATCAAAAATTTCCATGGCCGAGACAAATTTTAAGACTATTTTTTGCCATATAGTACCTGCATGATTTTTTTGCACTTTGCAGATTCAGAATGATTGAATCCGAACTAATGGATACGATGATACATAATATTTTGGTTGTGAGAAAATGAATAAGAGGTCGAACACAGTTTTTGCTGTTCTAAAATTAAGTTTGCAAAGCCAAAACGTACAGATCAATAAACCATGGAACAAAAGTTCCTGAATTCTACCTGGACATCACAAGAGACCATCCACCCAAAGCCGTGTTTGGTTAATTGCAGCCAGCAGAACCAACATGCGAGACGCGCCATGGACGTCGATGCCCAGGCGTCGCTGACAATGCACGCGCACATGACACAGCAAAAGCCTTCCTCCTAGATCCCTTTTCCTTGACCCAATTTATTTTTTAGAACGCATCACACACATATGATGTAACAATTCCGGCCGCTAGATCCATGAATCGATCAAAAATTATTTCAGTATCTTCTCCAGATCGAGGCGGTCGCCGTTGCACAAGAAGTTCTCCTCGACGCTGAATGAGTCTGTAAGCCATGTTGGAGTTGAGGTAGAGGAGGAGCTCCTCCATTTACAGGCCAGCCTCGCTGGAGAGCGAAGAGGTTGCGACGTACACACCGAGTCCGTGCACGGTGCATCCCTCCCGATGGTGCCCTTCTTCTGCTGGATCAATACGAGCAGCGGAGATGCGGATTCCAGCGAAATTTGGAACCCTGCGGCGCTCGCTGCCGTCTGGGAGGGGGTCGAGCACCACGAAGCGGCGAGCTCAGCCACCGCGAAAGGCCCCAGCCTCTCCACTGGGACACGGGCCAATCCCTCGCACCCGTCCTCGGAGTAAAGGGAAACGCCTACGCGCCACGGCCGGGAGCAACCTGCAACTCGATGCAGATTCGGGGATTGAGGGGAACGCGCTAGTGCGGGGATGAAGGGCTCAACTTTTTTCAATTCGATGGATAACGTTTCGAAAGGACTTGGCGGTGGCAGCCCTCGTAATTTCGACATAAAACTCAGGGCAGATAAAAACAGTGGTCCGCGCGTCCGTTTGCTTCTGTGTGCTCCCCCGGGCGACCCATTTTTAGATTTACAACATATTTAAGAACATAAAAAGTAGTACATTTAAATGCATAAAAACTATACAAAGTAGATCTAGAAGCCTAGACTACTTGCTTCCAGACGGGTCGGCCCCGTCGTTGCGTCGCTCCCTCGCCTGCTTCTTCGCCGCCTCCCGTGCGGCCGCTATAGCTCGGTGCGCCGCCACGTCCTCTTGCAAGCACTGCTCCAGCCTTGCGTTGGCGGCGTCGTCCTTGAGCGTCTCGAAAGACTCAACGATAGCCCTCTGCTCCGCCGCCCTCTCCTCCTGGGTAGGTGCATCAGGGTCATCGGAAGACCATGATATATCGGAGTCGGAGTCCTCTGCGGGCCGCGGCGGCCGCCGACCGCAGCTGTTCCGGCCTCAGCGTCGACCGCCGCATGGGCCGCCCGCAGTGGCGGAGCCAGGACATTAGACTTGTGTAGTCAGTATATACTTGTGTAGTCAAATATATCTATTTATACGATTTTCTCAGAGTTTTCTGTATAATTTCAGCCTATGTACCTAAAAACCTGTGTAGTCAAATGACTACACAGCTAGAACGTGGCTCCGTCACTGGCCGCCCGCTCCTCCTCTGCTTCCTCCTCCGCGAGAGCCAGGGCCACGGCGTCCCTGACCGGGTCGAGGAGGTCGTCGGTGCTGTCGTCGTCGTCGAACTCCTCGTCGGAGCTCGAGGCCGGGGGAGGTGGAGGTGGAGGCGCGGCAGCCTGGCCGCGGCCGGAGCTGCTCATGGTGGATCCGATGGAGGCTGAGCGGCAGCGGCGCTACGGTGGAGGTTATGAGGCGGCTATGATTTAGTGGGAAGGAGATGAGATGCTCGCGCCCCTGTTTATATAGGTCGGAGGCAGGCCCTCGCCACGCGTGGCATCGCCATTACTACGTGCGCAGAGGTAGGCCACGGCCGCGCGCCACGCGAGGCATCGCCATTTACGCGGCCGCAGACTGCCGAAGCGACGCCTCGGTGCCAGTATGCGGCGGAGAAGACGCATCGACGCTGGATCACTGCCAGGCGGGCCAGAGAAAACGTCCGCCAAACGCGAGCGGACACTTTGCGCATCCGTGCAGCGTCCGCAGAACGCATCCGATGCGCATATTTGGACCAGGTTTGCGTCGCCGTGGACGACCCGGTCACTTTGCGTCGCCCCGCTGGAGGTGGTACTAGACGCATTTTTCGGCCCGGCGGACGCAAACGGTCGCTCAGCGTCCGTTTGCGTCGCCCCGCTGGAGATGCCCTTACCTATATGACTCTGTACCAGGTGTATAAGAATCACCAATGTGTCTACTATATCTAGAATCTACAAACACACACACACACAAACTAAAGAGACCCCATCAATGGAACCTACTGGACATGGCATGATATATGACTTCCATCTCATTATCCTTCCACCATATGCGGCGATGCTAATGGCTCTTGTGGCGAGGTTCTACTCACCGCTGATTGTATCTTGCACAGTCTGCAAACTGCAGGTCTGTTTTTGTAGCTATGGCTTACCTCGTGCCGGGTGAGGTACGTGACGCTACTGTAACTGCAACCCCAAACGGTCGACGATTTTCCCATCCAGGGTAGGGTCCACATAAAGGAATTCCAATGCTAAATCTGACAACTTCTTAAGATCTCGCGCCAGAGGAAGCTTGAGGAAATAATCTCAAAGGAACATCTCTTATTCGCAGGCCACTTCCCCAGTATGATGCAAGAGTCAAACCAAATATTGCCATGACAACAACGGAACATGCTGCAGGAACTGCTTGACTGATTCCAAGAAATTGGGTAGCAAGAAGTCCTGCTAGGGTGGAGCTCTGCATTCCAGTACACAATGAAATAGTCCTACAAACAGGCTCTTCTTGTCTGCAAGCAAATGCAACAAGAAACTTAGCGAAAGGGCATCAACAAAGTATGGCTGTCAGACAGTAATGATTTCTAATTTAGAATGTAATGTAGCAGAAGAACCAAATGCTAATATGATACTAGTTTACCTTTCCACACAGAGGATTAAGTTAGTAAATACTGCCAATAACAGGTCATTTATCAGGATGGTGAGCATTTTATCGACATTCATCATGGCCACTATTTTCCAAAACTATGCAAATTAATTCTATCCACTTGGCCAACAAATAACGCTCAGTATTTATAATTAGCTAGCAATTAAATAGGGTAATTCAGTTAAAATAATAATACAAATACAGGACCCGAAGACTTCCATGGACATTAAGAGAACATATGAAGTTATGATATGTATAACATACATTACCATGTTTTTTTTTGTAAATGGAAGTACTTCACTAAAGTTATGTCAAAAGGATGGAGCTAACAACAGAAGTAAAAACTGCTTTTCTTTTTCTGAAATAGGTCAAGATACCCAATAGAATGCATATACAAGTATACATGAATTTGGCAGAGCTAACAAATAGAAGCATTGGAGAAAATAAATAACTCAGATACATCACAATTCAAAGAGATTCAAAATAACATTGAATTATGCTTTAGCAAGATCAAGGACAAACAGTGATGCAAGAGGAACACGAAGAACGGATAAAGTTTTATTTCAGTATCAAATTACCTCAGCTCGGGCAACTTGGAAACCCAGTAACCAACAACAAAGGACGCAATGTGGAAAGTCACTATGGGAAGAAGTAACATGAGTCCTTGTGATGAGAGGAGCATACTCCTATTTATAGCAAGAGGGCTCCCAATACAAAGTGATGTGCATATCATAGCAACAAATGGCATTACTGGCTGTATGACATTCACCACTGGTTTTGCATAGGTATTCAGAAGGAGACCTAGTGTCACAGGAACAAGAACCACCTGGCAAGCAGGAAATCACAGTCATAATCACAAAAAAGGCAATGTTCATAAGCAAGAATATATGGAATGCAAGAAAGAATCCACTATTGCTAGGGATTACCAACAGTTTCATTACCTGCAAAATAGATTTTGCCATCGCGATTACATTAACTGGAACCACTGAACCAATCAATAATCCGGTTAGAACAGGCGTCACAATCACCGAAGATATGGTCGAGTAGCTTGTCAGCAGAATACTCATCGCAACATCTCCTTTCCCGAGGAAACTAGCATAGCTCGAAAGCTGCGCACCCGAGACACAGCATGTAAGCATGAAACCGGCAAAGAACGCTGATGGCATCTTGAACACCCTTGCGATCAGCATGCCCAACAGAGGCTTGAGCATGTACTGTGCCATGTAGCCAATTGACAACGGCACCGGCCTGGAAATGCAACACAGGAACAGACAAACAATGGCTTCAGCTCTAAGCTAAAGACTCCTTCCTTGACAGGCCGTACGTCGGCCTAGGACGAAGCTACAGGCACCTTCCACCGTGCCACGAAGCGGCTGGCTGGCACACTTGCAGCTGGGCTGCCCGACAGCTAAGGAGGTGTGGCATGCTCTGTGACCTTGGGTGAATGAATAGAAGGCAAAAAACGGAAGAGAGAGAGAGAGAGAGAGAGAGAGAGAGAGAGAGAGACCTCTTGAAGGCCAGCGCGAAATCGTCGATGGATAGTTGGATGCCAATGGACAGCATGATGCCTCCGAGTGCAGGTGCGTACAACTCCTTGGAGACCCTACAGAAGAGTTACAATAATCAGTGACATGTGCTAGATGTCCAAGATTCCAAGCCAAACAAATCTTCTCAAAGCGTCCAGCGGCTGCTTTGCTCACCAGGAGAAGGTGGCAGGGTTTCCGAGAGCGGCGACGGCGGTTGCGACGACGACGACCGGAAGCAGCGCGGAGACCGCCTGCGAGGAGTCCCCGTCCCCCTCGGCCGACGAGGAAGCATCGGTTTCAGCGCGGAAAGAGAGTAGCCAGGCGTTCCCCTCGCGACGCGGCCAACCGACACGGCCAAGCGTCGGGGCGGAACAGAAGGTAGCGGGCGCTTCCGCCTGGGGCGGCCGCCGCCAAAGTAGCGCCGATGGGGAGGCGCACGGCTGCGGCGGAGAGGAGATGAAGCGCACGCGGCGGAGAGGGTGGCCGTGGTGGGGCGAGTTGGCGTGGCCCGGCAGGTAGCGAGAGGAGGAGGAGGAGGAGGCGGCCGCCAGGGCGACGGACATGGCGATGGCGAGAGGCTGTGTGAATCGGATTGGGAGGTCGAGGAGGGGCGTGGGCGCTTGGAAGATAGAACGGAGGTGCCACGTTTAAAGCTGCGAATAAACCATGTGAAAATACTGCCTCCGTTGAAAAAAAAGCAAGTGTATATTTTTAGCCAAATGTTGAGTTTTACAAATTATATAGAGGAAATGTATAGGGAAACCTCAAACGAAGGCCGAGCTACACATAGCTCTTTATTTGCAAACACTTAAAATTCGTGTTTCAAAGTTTCTAAAATTTGAAATAAAATTCTAGAGATAGTCAATGATGTATACTACAATCGTGTAAAATCTCAATACAAACTGCTTTATATTCTAGGCTACACAAAAATATAAATTCTAGCAAATTTTATAGTGAATAGTGCACATTTGAATACTATAAAATTTCTCGGATATTATCATTTTCGTGTAGCGTAGAATACATATCAGTTTATATTGATATTTCACACAATTGTAGCATTCATCATTGGTTACCCCTAGATTTTTTACTTCGGATTTTTTTTAACTTTGAAATACGAATTTTAAGTGTTCGGAAATAAAGAGCTACATGTAGTTCGGTCTCCAAAACACCACTACAATATTAGTCCAGTGCTACGATCCTTAAAAAATGCCTCAAATGTAAGCATGTGGCATGCGGAAATTCACATATAAGTCGAAGGTTTATCAATCATATAGAAGAAAGGCCAAGACAGCTGAAACAATGTCAAGAAGGCTACAAATCCACACCAACAGCACGATACATTGCGGAGCAGCAAACAACACAACCTCTACAAACTCGATGATAAACGACCCGCTCCGCCCAACATCCAACCACAAGTGGCGAGGGAAGGAGCACATAGCCTCCGGGCCGCATCACGAACCAAGCAAGACACCACTGATGCCCGACCTCTACTCCGAGGCCGCTAGGACCAACATACCTCCTTCCATGCGCTTAGAAGAGACGGCGAGAAGAAAGCAGGGTCCTGACGGACTAGAGAATGACGCCGACCAAGTTGTGTCCACCATGTCGTACATTGCGCCCCAAGAGCCCCAGCCTCGGGCAGTGGCAAATGTCGGCATCACAACAGATCGCCCAAGACTCCAAATGCTACATCGGCCTCCCTCAAGATGGCCAAGACAACATCTTCAAGATGATAACGACAGTGTGGCGCGTCGCCTAGTCCGGTGAATCGGACTTGGGGTTTCCCCCGTGATGAGAACATCTCTATCGTTGATACTACTGTTGCACCTCCAGCAACACATACTCATGCACCACCACCAATACAAGGACCTCTCACACGAGCTCGTGCACGTCAACTTAATTTTCATATACTTTCATTTCTAGGAACTCTTCCTAATGTACATGAGAATATGATGCTACCTAAATCAGATGTATTTATGTTACTCAAGAATGATGGACCTAGCAAAGATGAGAAGAATGCGCATTGGAGCATGATCGTGCATGGAGGAGAACACAATCTTGTGAGAGTTGACGGTGCTGATAATATGGTTGGATATTTCGGGACTTTGAAGCCAATATAAAGCTATCAAGAGGCTTGGGCGAATTCTACAGGTTGCCCCATCATGAATTTCATCCAAGAGTTATTTTTGGTGCAGCGTCACCTTATTTTATTGGCCAGACCCATGTATTTTCGGAT
The DNA here is from genome assembly GCF_022539505.1 of Lolium rigidum. NCBI lineage: Eukaryota > Viridiplantae > Streptophyta > Magnoliopsida > Poales > Poaceae > Lolium > Lolium rigidum. Next base: position 114,698,892 of record NC_061509.1, on the reverse strand, counting down.
TAGGTATTTTAGGGAATTTTGATTAGATTAAAAGTTAGCCAATTGCTGCAACTTCGTGTACTTCTTTTAAGGCCAACGCCCAGAACAAGACCTACTATTCGGAATCCCACCATTATCAATCAAGCTTTCATCTTTATCCGCAATATTTTGATTGCATCTTTAGTTCTTACTTGTTCTCGATTTGATTTTAGGTAGGACTTAAGACATTCTGGTTAGGCTGATCGTGCTCCCGCAAGATCAGTAACTCTCGGAGACTATCCTAGTGATTGCATTTGCGCACGAGCTTTGCACGTGTAGTCTAATTGTCGAGCACGAACTCCACCAACAAATCGATCTATCTTCGTCTCATCGTTAGATCGCACACCTTGGCCCTATCAAGCTGGCATCCGAGGGGTGGGGAGGCACGGTGAGGGCCATGAACACACCTCCAAGAAGGGAACGGTGCGTGCAAGCGTCGCCGTGGCCAGTATCGGCTGCCACCGAGCAGGGTTTTCACCCCGGCGAAACATCGTGACTCCGATAGCCGAAGCTGGACTGGAGAAGGTGAACGTGGCTGAAAGTCATCATCTTAAGCAAGCACCGCCGAGAAGCGACGAACGCTGAAGAAGGAGAGGGGTGTCGGCCACCATCGTCTTCACCACGCCCACGTGAGACCACCATTCCACCACCAACACCACAAGACGGATTGGATGGTGGAGGTCCAGCCCGCCGCCGCCTGGTCGGTCACCACGCACCTGCCGCCGAGGACTCGGCCGACCATGACAGAGCAAGCCCGGCGCCGCTGTCCACAGCAGCAGGGCCACCATCCCAGGGCGGGGTTCGAGCTCCTCATCTCTGTCGTTGTCGAGCCGCTGGCCGTCGGGATCCGCTGCTCCGCGCCACCGAATCTGGCGTGGAGGCGCCCCGCCACCCGGGGGAGACGCCCTGCCGCCACCGTCCCCAACTGGTCTTTGCCCAGCAGAGCCTCCCTGCGGCAGCGAGGAGGAAGGAGGCACTAGGGCCTGGGGATGCTGGGGGGAGGTAGCTAGGGACATTGGGGGAGGAAGGCGACGGCGACCTAGGCTTCAGGGAGGGTCGCGAGAGCAGGCTAGGCCATATTTATTGATTAACCAACATCAGAACAAATATGGCGCTTTATTTATTAACCAACATCAGAACAAAATACATCACGAATGCAGTATGTAATAACATCAAAAGAAAGATTACACTTAGACAGCTCACTACTACAAGCTAAATATGCGCGGCCACTACTAGGAATTAGCCTACAGCCGGTGGACCTAAATAGCCTATCGCCGACGCACAGGTGCGCCGGCGGGAACAAGACGGTGGTATCAGCTTACGGTCGGTGCACAAGCCCGTGCGCCAGCGGTAAGGGCAATACTGCAGGTGAATATGGTCCTGCGTGCGGGTGGTACAACTATACCACCGGTAGTTCTATTTGGTGCGCCGACGGTAAGGTTATAAGCACTGGCTCGCCTAGGGGCGTTGGCAGTATTGTTGGAGATATGCCCAAAAAGGCAATAATAAAAGTGGTTATTATATATCTTTATGTTTATGATAAATGTTTATATACCATGCTATAATTGTATTAACCGAAACATTGATACATGTGTGTTATGTAAACAAACAAAGAGTCCCTAGTAAGCCTCTTAACTAGCTTGTTGATTAATAGATGATTAGTTTCATAATCATGAACATTGGATGTTATTAATAACAAGGTTATATCATTGGATGAATGATGTAATGGACACACCCAATTAAGCGTAGCATAAGATCACGTCATTAAGTTATTTGCTATAAGCTTTCGATACATAGTTACCTAGTCCTTATGACCATGAGATCATGTAAATCACTTATACCGGAAAGGTACTTTGATTACATCAAACGCCATCTGCGTAAATGGGTGGTTATAAAGGTGGGATTAAGTATCCGGAAAGTATGAGTTGAGGCATATGGATCAACAGTGGGATTTGTCCATCCCGATGACGAATAGATATACTCCGGGCCCTCTCGGTGGAATGTCGTCTAATGTCTTGCAAGCATATGAATAAGTTCATAAGAGACCACATACCACGGTACGAGTAAAGAGTACTTGTCAGGAGACGAGGTTGAACAAGGTATAGAGTGATACCGATGATCAAACCTCGACAAGTAAAATATCGCGTGACAAAGGGAATTGGTATCGTATGTGAATGGTTCATTCGATCACTAAGTCATCGTTGAATATGTGGGAGCCATTATGGATCTCCAGATCCCGCTATTGGTTATTGGTCGGAGAGAGATCTCAACCATGTCTACATAGTTCACGAACCGTAGGGTGACACACTTAAGGTTTGATGTTGAAATGGTAGAACTTGAATATGGAATGGAGTTCGAAGATTTGTTCGAAGTCCCGGATGAGATCCCGGACATCACGAGGAGTTCCGGAATGGTCCGGAGAATAAGATTCATATATAGGAAGTCATTTTATGTGTTTGAAAATGATTCGGTGCATTTATGGAAGGTTCTAGAAGGTTCTAGAATATTCCGGAAGAAAGTCACTTTGGAAGGCGGAGTCCCGAAGGGACTCCACCACCATGGCCGGCCAACCCTAGGGGTGGAGTCCCAGGTGGACTCCACCTAAGGTGGCCGGCCACCCCCTCCCAAGGGAAGGTGGAAATCCCACCTCTAGTGGGAGTCCTAGCTTGGGTAGGTTTCATGTCATATGGAAGGTTTTGGTTTGGGGTCTTATTCGAAGACTTGTAGACCAACTCTTGGTTGTTCCACCTATATAATGAGGGACAAGGGGAGGGGGCCGGCCACCACAAAGCCACAAGCTGGCCGCACCCCATAGAGGCCGGCCACCCCCTCTCCCCAAACCCTAGCCGCCCCACTCCTCCTTCTTCCCCGCACGCTTAGCGAAGCTCCGCCGGGATTCTCCACCGCCACCGACACCACGCCGTTGTGATGTCGGATTCAAGAGGAGCTACTACTTCCGCTACCCGCTGGAACGGGGAGGTGGACGTCGTCTTCATCAACAACCGAACGTGTGACCGAGTACGGAGGTGCTGCCCGTTCGTGGCGCCGTGATCAAGATCTTCTACGCGCTTTTGCAAGCGGCAAGTGAACGTCTACCGCAGCAACAAGAGCCTCATCTTGTAGGCTTTGGAAATCTTCAAGGGTGAGTCTCGATCATCCCCTCGTTGCTACCGTCTTCTAGATTGCATTTTGGCTTGGATTGCGTGTTCGCGGTAGGAAAATTTTTGTTTTCTATGCAACGTTATCCTACAGTGGTATCAGAGCCGTGTCTATGCATAGATGGTTGCACGAGTAGAACACAATGTTTTTATGGGCGTTGATGCTTTTGTTGTCTTTAGTTTGAGTACTTTGCATCTTTGTGGCATAGTGGGATGAAGCGGCTCGGGCTAACTTTACATGACCGCGTTCATGAGATTTGCTCCACGCTCGACATGCAACTTGTATTGCATAAGTGGCTTTGCGGGTGTCCGTCTCTCCTACTATAGTGAAGATTCAATTTACTCTTCTATTGACAACACTAGTATCACCGTTGTGGTTCATGTTCGTAGGTAGATTGGATCTTACTCGAAAACCCTAAACCACGTAAAATATGCAAACCAAATTAGAGAACGTCTAACTTGTTTTTGCAGGGTTTGGTGATGTGATATGGCCATAATGTGATGATGACTATGTATGAGATGATCATTATTGTATTGTGGCAACCGGCGAGAGCCTTATGGTTGTCTTTAAATTTCATGTTGAGTAGTATTTCAAAGTAGTTGTAATAGTTGCTACATGGAGGACAATCATGAAGACGGCGCCATTGACCTTGGTGCTTCGCCGACGATGATGGAGATCATGCCCGTTGATGATGGAGATCATGTTCGTGCTTTGGAGATGAAGATCAAAGGCGCAAAGACAAAAGGGCCATATCATATCACATATAAACTGCATGTGATGTTAATCCTTTTATGCATCTTATTTTGCTTAGATCGCGACGGTACCATTATAAGATGATCCCTCTCACTAAAATATCAAGATAATAAAGTGTTCATCCTTAGTAGCACCGTTGCCAAGACTTGTCGTTTCGAAGCATCTCGTGATGATCGGGTGTGATAGAATCAACAAGTGCATACAACGGGTGCAAGCCGGTTTTGCACATGCGGATACTAAGGTGGCCTTGACGAGCCTAGCATGTACGGACATGGTCTCGGAACACGTGATACCGAAAGGTAGAGCATGAATCATATGATTGATATGATGAACACTTTGAGTGTTCGCCATTGAAGTTACATCTTGTCTCGTGATGATCAGACTTGGTGTGGTGGATTTGGTTCGTGTGATCACTAGGACAATACGAGGGATATTGTTTTGAGTGGGAGTTCACCTAGTTTTTAATTTTGTTAAATTAAAATTTGAACTCAATTTGTCATAAACTTAGTCTAAACTATTGCAAATATGTTGTAGATATGGCGTCCCCAATCAATTTTAACCAGTTCCTAGAGAAAGAAAAGCTTAAGAGCAACGGTAGCAACTTCACCGACTGGTTCCGTCATGTGAGGATCTTCCTCAATGGCGGAAATCTGCAATATGTGCTTGATGCACCGCTAGGTGACCCCCCTGCAGAAACTGAAATCGATGAAGTAAAGAATGTTTACGCGACTCGGAAAACTCGGTACTCTCGAGTTCAGTGTGACATCCTGTGCAGTCTGGAAGCCGATCTTCAAAAACGTTTTGAGCACCACGATCCACATGAGTTAGTCAATGAGTTGAAAACTATCTTTGAGACTCATGCGGCCGTGGAATGCTATGAAGCATCGAAACACTTCTTCGCTCGCATGATGGAAGAAGGCAGCTCCGTTAGTGAGCACATGCTCGCCATGACCGGGCATGCGAAGAAACTCGGTGACTTGGGAATAGTGATTCCTAACAGATCGGGGATTAATCGTGTCCTTCAATCACCGCCACCTAGTTACAAGAACTTTGTGATGAATTACAATATGCAGAACATGAACAAAGAGTTACCTGAACTCTTCGCCATGCTAAAATCTGCTGAGATTGAGATTAAGAAAGAGCACCAAGTGTTGATGGTCAACAAGACCACCAGCTTCAAGAAACAGGGCAAGTCTAAAGGCAAGAACAAGAAGAGTGGCAAGAAAGCTGCCACGCCTCCTGTGAAACCTAAGCCTGGCCCTAAGCCCGATGCTCGAGTGCTATTACTGCAAGGAGAAGGGACACTCGGAAGCATAATTGCTCCAAGTATTTGGCGGATCCGAAGAGCGGCCTTGTCAAGAAGAAGAAAGAAGGTATATACGATATACATGTTATAGATGTTTATCTTACCGGTTCTCGCACTAGTACCCGGGTATTTGATACTCGGTTCGGTTGCTCATATATGTAACTCGAAACGGGAACTAAAGAATAAACGAAGACTACTAAAGGATGAAGTGACGATGCGCGTTGGAAATGGATCCAAAGTCGATGTGATCGCTGTCGGCACACTTCCTCTACATCTACCTTCGGGATTAGTTTTAAGCCTCAATAATTGTTATTTTGTACCCGCGTTGAGCATGAACATTATATCTGGATCTTGTTTAATGCAAGACGGTTATTCATTCAAGTCCGAGAATAATGGTTGTTCTATTTTTATGAATAATATCTTTTATGGTCGAGCACCCGAAAAGAATGGCTTATTTCTATTAGATCTCGATAGTAGTGATACACATATACATAACATTGATGCTAAGCGAATTAAATTGAATGATAATTCTACTTATATGTGGCACTCGTCGTCTTGGTCATATTGGAGTGAAACGCATGAAGAAACTCCATACCGATGGATTACTTGAATCACTTGACTTTGAGTCACTTGATAGATGCGAAGCATGTCTAATGGGAAAAATGACTAAGACTCCATTCTCCGGTATTATGGAGCGAGCTACCGACTTATTGGAAATCATACATACCGATGTGTGCGGACCAATGAGTGTAGCATCGCGCGGTGGTTATCATTATGTTCTAACCTTCACGGATGATCCGAGTAGATATGGGTATATCTATTTCATGAAACATAAATCCGAAACTTTCGAGAAGTTTAAGGAATTCCAAAGTGAAGTAGAAAATCAACGTAACAAGAAGATTAAATTTCTACGTTCGATCGTGGAGGTGAATATCCGAGTTATGAGTTTGGCATGCATTTAAAGAAATGCGGAATACTTTCACAATTGACACCGCCGGGAACACCACAACGAAACGGTGTGTCCGAACGTCGTAATCGAACTCTCTTAGATATGGTTCGTTCTATGATGTCTCTTATCGATTTGCCGTTATCATTTTGGAGTTATGCATTAGAGACAGCCGCATTCACTTTAAATAGAGCACCATCAAAATCCGTTGAAACGACACCGTATGAATTATGGTTTAATAAGAAACCTAAGTCTGTCGTTCCTTAAAGTTTGGGGTTGCGAAGCCTATGTAAAAAAGTTACAACCGGACAAGCTAGAACCCAAAGCGGAGAAATGCGTCTTCATAGGATACCCTAAGGAAACTATAGGGTATACTTTCTATCACGGATCCGAAGGCAAGATCTTTGTTGCTAAGAACGGAACCTTTCTTGAGAAAGAATTTCTCACTAAAGAAGTGATTGGAAGAAAAGTAGAACTCGATGAGATTGAAGAATCTCTGCTCGTTGATCAGAGTAGCACAGTACCGGAAGATGTTCTTGTGCCGCCTACACCGGCAACAGAGGAAGCTAATGATAATGATCATGAAACTTCAAATGAGATAGCTACTGAACCTCGCAGATCGACAAGGGAACGTGCCACTCCTGATTGGTATGATCCTTGTCTAAATGTCATGATTGTGGAAAACAATGATGAAGACCCTGCGACGTATAAAGAAGCGATGATGAGCCCAGATTCCAACAAATGGCAAGAAGCCATGAAATCCGAAATGGGATCCATGTATGATAACAAAGTATGGACTTTGATAGACTTACCTGATAGCCGCAAGGCTGTCGAGAATAAATGGATCTTCAAGAGAAAAACATATGCTGATGGTAATATTACTGTCTATAAAGCTCGACTTGTCGCAAAGGGTTTCCGACAAATTCAAGGTGTTGACTACGATGAGACTTTCTCACTCGTAGCGAAGCTAAAATCTGTAAGGATTTTGTTAGCAATAGCTGCATTTTTCGATTATGAGATTTGGCAGATGGATGTCAAAACAAGCGTTCCTTAATGGAGACATTGAGGAAGAGTTGTATATGGTACAACCCAAAGGTTTTGTCGATCCTAAAAATGTCGACAAAGTATGCAAACTTCAGCGTTCAATTTATGGACTGAAGCAAGCATCAAGAAGTTGGAACCGATGCTTTGATAAGGTGATCAAAGACTTCGGGTTTATACGATGTCATGGAGAGGCCTATATTTACAAGAAAGTGAGTGGGAGCTCGTAGCATTCCCGATATTATATGTAGATGACATATTATTGATTGGGAATGATATAGAACTATTAAGCGATGTAAAGGGTTATTTGAATAATAGTTTTTCAATGAAAGACCTTGGTGAAGCATCGTATATATTAGGCATCAAGATTTATAGAGGTAGATCAAGACGTCTAATAGGGCTATCACGGAGTACATACCCGGACAAGATTCTAAAGAAGTTTAGAATGGACGAAAGTAAGAAAGGATTCTTACCTATGTTACTGGGCAAGGTCTTGAGTAAGACTCAAGGTCCGACTACGACGAAGAAAGAGAAAGGATGAGTCGGATCCCCTATGCCTCAGCAGTAGGCTCTATCATGTATGCCATGCTATGTACAAGACCGGATATAGCACATGTTCGTTAGTTTGACTAGCGGATATCAAAGTGATCCAGGAATGGAACACTGGACAGCGGTCAAGAATATCCTGAAGTACTTGAAAAGAACTAAGGATATGTTTCTTTGTTATGGAGGTGACCAAGAGCTCGTTGTAACAAGTTACACCGATGCAAGTTGGAACACTGATCCCGATGACTCTAAGTCACGGTCCGGGTACGTGTTTATATTGAATGGTGCTGCAGATAAGCCGGGCAAGCTCGAAGCGAGTGCACGGTGGTGAAATCCTCAACGGAATCGGAGTACATAGCGGCTTCGGAGGCTTCATCGAAGCGGTATGGATGAAGAGGTTCATTGTAGAGCTCGGTGTGGTTCCTAGTGCATTGGACCCACTAGTCATCTATTGTGACAACATGGGTGCCATCGCCAATGCACAAGAACCAAGGTCACACAAGAGGTTGAAGCATATCAAGCTGCGTTATCATTCGATTCGCGAGTACATCGAAGATGGAGAAGTAAAGATTTGCAAAGTACACACTGATCTGAATGTAGCAGATCCGTTGACTAAAGTTCTCCCTAGGGCAAAGCATGACCAACACCAGAATGCCATGGGTGTTAGGTACCTTACAATGTAATCTAGATTACTGACTCTAGTGCAAGTGGGAGACTGTTGGAGATATGCCCAAAGAGGCAATAATAAAAGTGGTTATTATATATCTTTATGTTTATGATAAATGTTTATATACCATGCTATAATTGTATTAACCGAAACATTGATACATGTGTGTTATGTAAACAAACAAAGAGTCCCTAGTAAGCCTCTTAACTAGCTTGTTGATTAATAGATGATTAGTTTCATAATCATGAACATTGGATGTTATTAATAACAAGGTTATATCATTGTATGAATGATGTAATGGACACACCCAATTAAGCGTAGCATAAGATCACGTCATTAAGTTATTTGCTATAAGCTTTCGATACATAGTTACCTAGTCCTTATGACCATGAGATCATGTAAATCACTTATACCGGAAAGGTACTTTGATTACATCAAACGCCACTGCGTAAATGGGTGGTTATAAAGGTGGGATTAAGTATCCGGAAAGTATGAGTTGAGGCATATGGATCAACAAGTGGGATTTGTCCATCCCGATGACGGATAGATATACTCTGGACCCTCTCGGTGGAATGTCGTCTAATGTCTTGCAAGCATATGAATAAGTTCATAAGAGACCACATACCACGGTACGAGTAAAGAGTACTTGTCGGAGACGAGGTTGAACAAGGTATAGAGTGATACCGATGATCAAACCTCGGACAAGTAAAATATCGCGTGACAAAGGGAATTGGTATCGTATGTGAATGGTTCATTCGATCACTAAGTCATCGTTGAATATGTGGGAGCCATTATGGATCTCCAGATCCCGCTATTGGTTATTGGTCGGAGAGAGATCTCAACCATGTCTACATAGTTCACGAACCGTAGGGTGACACACTTAAGGTTTGATGTTGAAATGGTAGAACTTGAATATGGAATGGAGTTCGAAGATTTGTTCGAAGTCCCGGATGAGATCCCAGAAATCACGAGGAGTTCCGGAATGGTCCGAAGAATAAAATTCATATATAGGAAGTCATTTTATGTGTTTGAAAATGATCCGGTGCATTTATGGAAGGTTCTAGAAGGTTCTAGAATATTCCGGAAGAAAGTCACTTTGGAAGGCGGAGTCCCGAAGGGACTCCACCACCATGGCCGGCCAACCCTAGGGGGTGGAGTCCCAGGTGGGCTCCACCTAAGGTGGCCGGCCACCCCCTCCCAAGGGAAGGTGGGAATCCCACCTCTAGTGGGAGTCCTAGCTTGGGTAGGTTTCATGTCATATGGAAGGTTTGGGTTTGGGGTCTTATTCGAAGACTTGTAGACCAACTCTTGGGTGTTCCACCTATATAATGAGGGACAAGGGGAGGGGGCCGGCCACCACAAAGCCACAAGCTGGCCGCACCCCATAGAGGCCGGCCACCCCCTCTCCCCAAACCCTAGCCGCCCCACTCCTCCTTCTTCCCCGCACGCTTAGCGAAGCTCCGCCGGGATTCTCCACCGCCACCGACACCACGCCGTCGTGCTGTCGGATTCAAGAGGAGCTACTACTTCCGCTGCCCGCCGGAACGGGGAGGTGGACGTCATCTTCATCAACAACCGAACGTGTGACCGAGTACGGAGGTGCTGCCCGTTCGTGGCGCCGTGATCAAGATCTTCTACGCGCTTTTGCAAGCGGCAAGTGAACGTCTACCGCAGCAACAAGAGCCTCATCTTGTAGGCTTTGGAAATCTTCAAGGGTGAGTCTCGATCATCCCCTCGTTGCTACCGTCTTCTAGATTGCATCTTGGCTTGGATTGCGTGTTCGCGGTAGGAAATTTTTTGTTTTCTATGCAACGTTATCCTACAAGTATGTCCTCCCGTGCGCCAGTGATACTTTTTCCCCTGTGATGACCCACAAGTATAGGGGATAGCAACAATCTTCGAGGGAAGTAAAACCCAAATTTATTGATTCGACACAAGGGGAGCCAAAGAATTTATAAGCTTTAACAGATGAGTTATCAATTCACATGCACCTCGAAATAGACTTGCTCGCAACAGTTTATCAGTAGTAAAAAAATTATAGTAGTGATAGTAGTGATAGTAGTGAAGTAACAACAGTAATAAAATAAAAATAGTTGTAGCGATGATTGCAGTAGACAGCAGGATTAAAATACTGTAGGCACATGGATGGATGAACGGGTGCTGCATGAATGAGATAGTTCATATAATAAGCAAGTCATGGGAATTTCAAGTAATAATGATAAAAGCATCCTAGTATAAAGTAACCATAGACGTGTGTTCCGATTCAGTCGTGCGTGCTCGCAATGAGAAACTTGCACGACATCTTTTGTCCTACCAGCCCGTTTGCAGCGGGGCCTCAAGGGCATCTACTGGTAATTAAGGTACTGCTTTTAATAGAGTACCGGAGCAAAGCTTTAACACTCTGTGAACACACGTGATCCTCACATCATAGCCATCCTCTCCGGTTATCTCAATTATTGTCACTTTGGGGCCTCGGGTTCCGGACAATGATATGTGTGTAAACTTGCAGGTTTGATAAAAACCAATAATTGTCCTCATGAATCAATAACATGTTCAGATCTAAGATCATGGAACTCGGGCCCAAAGTGACAAGCATTAAGCACAACAAGTTGCAACAATGTCAAAAATACTAACAATGGATACTAGGCAATATGCCCATAACAATCTTATAGCTATTTGATACGTCTCCGACGTATCGATAATTTCTTATGTTCCATGCCACATTATTGATGATATCTACATGTTTTATGCACACTTTATGTCATATTCGTGCATTTTCTGGAACTAACCTATTAACAAGATGCCGAAGTGCCAGCTCTCGTTTTCTGCTGTTTTTGGTTTCAGAAATCCTAGTAACGAAATATTCTCGGAATTGGACGAAATCAAGACCCGGGTTCCTATTTTTCCCGGAACCATCCGGAACACCCGAGAGCCGCCGGAGGGAAGCCCCGGGGGCCCCACACCACACCCGGCGCGGCCGGGGGGGGGTCGCGCCGCCCTATGGTGTGGTGGCCCCAGGCCCCCTCCGAGGCTGCCCTTCCGCCTATTTAAAGCCTCCGTCGCGAAAACCCTGATGCGAAGAACCACGATACGGAAAACCTTCTAGAGCCGCCGCCATCGCGAAGCCAAGATCTGGGGGACAGGAGTCTCTGTTCCGGCACCCTGCCGGAGCGGGGAAGTGCCCCGGAAGGCTTCTCCATCGACACCGCTGCCATCTCCACCGCCATCTTCATCACCGCTGCTGCTCCCATGAGGAGGGAGTAGTTCTCCATCGAGGCTCGGGGCTGTACCGGTAGCTATGTGGTTCATCTCTCTCCTATGTACTTCAATACAATAATCTCATGAGCTGCCTTACATGATTGAGATTCATATGATGATGCTTGTAATCTAGATGTCACTATGCTAGTCAAGTGAGTTTTACTTATGTGATCTCTGGAGACTCCTTGTCCCACGTGTGTAAAGGTGACAGTGTGTGCACCGTGTGGGTCTCTTAGGCTATATTTCACAAAATACTTATTCACTGTTATGAAGAGCATAGTGAAGTGCTTATTTATATCTCTTTATGATTGCAATATGTTTTGTATCACAATTTATCTATGTGCTACTCTAGCAATGTTATTAAAGTAGTTTTATTCCTCCTACACGGTGTAATGGTGACAAGTGTGTGCATCCGTGTTAGTACTTGGCGTATGCTATGATTATGATCTCTTGTAGATTATGAAGTTAACTATTGCTATGATGGTATTAATGTGATCTATTCCTCCTACATAGCATGAAGGTGACAGTGTGCATGATATGTTAGTACTTGGTTTAGTCGAATTGATCTTTCATGCACTCTAAGGTTATTTAAATATGAACATTGAATTGTGGAGCTTGTTAACTCCGGCATTGAGGATTCGCGTAATCCTACGCAATGTGTTCATCATCCAACAAGAGTGTAGAGTATGCATTTATCTATTCTCGTTATGTGATCAATGTTGAGAGTGTCCACTAGCGAAAGTCTAATCCCTAGGCCTTGTTCCTAAATATCGCTATCGCTGCTTGTTTACCTGTTTCTACTGCGTTACTACTCGCTGCGTTACTACTGCTTGTTTACTCGTCCCGGGCAAAGCACTTTTCGGTGCCGTTGCTACTGCTCATATATATTCATACCACCTGTATTTCACTATCTCTTCGCCGAACTAGTACACCTATTAGGTGTGTTGGGGACACAAGAGACTTCTTGCTTTGTGGTTGCGGGGTTGCATGAGAGGGATATCTTTGACCTCTTCCTCCCTGAGATCGATAAACCTTGGGTGATCCACTTAAGGGAAACTTGCTGCTGTTCTACAAACCTCTGCTCTTGGAGGCCCAACACTGTCTACAAGAATAGAAGCACCCGTAGCTATTTCCTTTAGATCCTGCAATTGCATCTTTTTGTTTCTTGTTTACACTAGTTTGGCATAATGGACAACAATGAGCTTCTTTTTCTATTTCCTGATTTAAAACATGGATTGTTTGATGCGAAAATTAAAAAACCTATGGAATCTTATTTGCATGCTGGTAGTAATATTAGTATGAACGCTTTGAACACCATTGTTGATAATAATGTAGAAAGTTCTAAGCTTGGGGAAGCTGGTTTTCATGATCTTTTTAGTCCCCCAAGCATTGAGGAGAAAATTTTCTTTGATGATACTTTGCCTCCTATTTATGATGATTATAATAGTGGTCTTTTGGTACAACCTACTATGGAGAGTGAATTTTATAATGATTATACTATGCCTCCTACACTTGATGAGAATAATAATGATAGCTACTTTGTTGAATTTGCTCCCACTACAACTAATAAAATTGATTATGCTTATGTGGAGAGTAATAATTTTATGCATGAGACTCATGATAAGAATGCTTTATGTGATAGTTATATTGTTGAGTTTGCTCATGTTGCTACTGAAAGTTATTATGAGAGAGGAAAATATGGTTGTAGAAATTTTCATGTTACTAAAACACCTCTCTATGTGCTGAAATTTTTGAAGCTACACTTGTTTTATCTTCCTATGCTTGTTACTTTGCTCTTCATGAACTTGTTTATTTACAAGATTCCTATGCATAGGAAGCATGTTAGACTTAAATGTGCTTTGAATTTGCCTCTTGATGCTCTCTTTTGCTTCAAATACTATTTCTTGCGAGTGCATCATTAAAACTGCTTGAGCCCATCTTAATGGCTAAAAAGAAAGAACTTCTTGGGAGATAACCCATGTGTTATTTTGCTACAGTACTTTGTTTTATATTTGAGTCTTGGAAGTTGTTTACTACTGTAGCAACCTCTCCTTATTTTAGTTTTATGTTTTGTTGTGCCAAGTAAAGTCTTTGATAGTAAAGTAAGTACTAGATTTGGATTACTTGCGCAGTTCCAGTTTCTTTGTCTGTCACGAATCTGGGTCTACCTCCCTGTAGGTAGCTCAGTAAATTAATCCAACTTACGTGCATGATCCTCGGATATGTACGCAACTTTCATTCAATTTGGGCATTTTCATTTGAGCAAGTCTCGGTGCCCTAATAAAATCCATCTTTACGGATCGTTCTGTTTTGACAGATTCCGCCTTTTATTTGCATTGCCTCTTTTGCTATGTTGGATGAATTTCTTTGATCCATTAATGTCCAGTAGCTTTATGCAATGTCCGGAAGTGTTAAGAATGATTGTGTCACCTCCGAACATGTTAATTTTTATTATGCACTAACCCTCTAATGAGTTGTTTCGAGTTTGGTGTGGAGGAAGTTTTCAAGGATCAAGAGAGGAGTATGATGCAATATGATCAAGGAGAGTGAAAGCTCTAAGCTTGGGGATGTCCCGGTGGTTCATGCCTGCATATTCTAAGAAGACTCAAGCGTCTAAGCTTGGGGATGCCCAAGGCATCCCCTTCTTCATTGACAACATTATCAGGTTCCTTCTCTTGAAACTATATTTTTATTCGGTCACATCTTATGTACTTTACTTGGAGCGTCTGTGTGCTTTTGTTTGTGTTTTTGTTTGAATAAATGCTTGTGTGGGAGAGAGACACGCTTCGCTGGTTCGTATGAACACATGTGTTCTTAGCTTTTAATTTTCATGGAGAAGGATGAAACTGCTTCGTTAATTGTTATATGGTTGGAAACGGAAAATGCTACATGTAGTAACTGGTATGATGTCTTGAATAACTTGATACTTGGCAATTGTTGTGCTCATGTTTAAGCTCTTGCATCATATACTTTGCACCTATTAGTGAAGAAACACTTAGAGCTTGCTAATTTGGTTTGCATATTTGGTTTCTCCAGAGTCTAGATAATATCTAGTATTGAGTTTTGAACAACAAGGAAGACGCTGTAGAGTCTTATAATGTTTACAATATGTCTTTTATGTGAGTTTTGCTGCACCGTTCATCCTTGTGTTTGTTTCAAATAACCTTGCTAGCCTAAACCTTGTATCGAGAGGGAATACTTCTCATGCATCCAAAATCCTTGAGCCAACCACTATGCCATTTGTGTCCACCATACCTACCTACTACATGGTATTTCTCCGCCATTCCAAAGTAAATTGCTTGAGTGCTACCTTTAAAATTCCATCATTCACCTTTGCAATATATAGCTCATGGGACAAATAGCTTAAAAACTATTGTGGTATTGAATATGTACTTATGCACTTTATCTCTTATTAAGTTGCTTGTTGTGCGATAACCATGCTTCGGGGACGCCATCAACTATTCTTTGTTGAATATCATGTGAGTTGCTATGCATGTCTGTCTGGTCCGAAGTAAGAGAGATCTACCACCTTTATGGTTGGAGCATGCATATTGTTAGAGAAGAACATTGGGCCGCTAACTAAAGCCATGATTCATGGTGGAAGTTTCAGTTTTGGACATATATCCTCAATCTCATATGAGAATAATAATTGTTGCCACATGCTTATGCATTAAAGAGGAGTCCATTATCTGTTGTCCATGTTGTCCCGGTATGGATGTCTAAGTTGAGAATAATCAAAAGCGAGAAATCCAAAATGCGAGCTTTCTCCTTAGACCTTTGTACAGCGGCATGGAGGTACCCCATTGTGACACTTGGTTAAAACATGTGCATTGTGATGATCCGGTAGTCCAAGCTAATTAGGACAAGGTGCGGGCACTATTAGTATACTATGCATGAGGCTTGCAACTTGTAAGATATAATTTACATAACTCATATGCTTTATTACTACCGTTGACAAAATTGTTTCATGTTTTCAAAATAAAAGCTCTAGCACAAATATAGCAATCAATGCTTTCCTCTTTGAAGGACCATTCTCTTTACTTTATTGTTGAGTCAGTTCACCTATCTCTCTCCACCTCAAGAAGCAAACACTTGTGTGAACTGTGCATTGATTCCTACATATTTGCATATTGCATTTGTTATATTACTCTATGTTGACAATTATCCATGAGATATACATGTTACAAGTTGAAAGCAACCGCTGAAACTTAATCTTCCTTTGTGTTGCTTCAATACCTTTACTTTGATTTATTGCTTTATGAGTTAACTCTTATGCAAGACTTATTGATGCTTGTCTTGAAGTACTATTGATGAAAAGTCTTTGCTTTATGATTCACTTGTTTACTCATGTCATTACCATTGTTTTGATCGCTGCATCCACTACATATGTTTACAAATAGTATGATCAAGGTTATGATGGCATGTCACTTCAGAAATTATCTTTGTTATCGTTTTACCTCGCTCGGGACGAGCAGAACTAAGCTTGGGGATGCTGATACGTCTCCGACGTATCGATAATTTCTTATGTTCCATGCCACATTATTGATGATATCTACATGTTTTATGCACACTTTATGTCATATTCGTGCATTTTCTCGGAACTAACCTATTAACAAGATGCCGAAGTGCCGGTTCTGTTTTCTCGCTGTTTTTGTTTTCAGAAATCCTAGTAACGAAATATTCTCGGAATTGGACGAAATCAAGACCCGGGTTCCTATTTTTCCCGGAACCATCCGAACACCCGAGAGCCGCCGGAGGGAAGCCCCGGGGGCCCCACACCACACCCCGGCGCGGCCGGAGGGGGCCGCGCCGCCCTATGGTGTGGTGGCCCCGTGCCCCCTCCGAGGCTGCCCTTCCGCCTATTTAAAGCCTCCGTCGCGAAAACCCCGATGCGAAGAACCACGATACGGAAAACCTTCCGCAGCCGCCGCCATCGCGAAGCCAAGATCCGGGGGACAGGAGTCTCTGTTCCGGCACCCTGCGCGGAGCGGGGAAGTGCCCCGGAAGGATTCTCCATCGACACCGCTGCCATCTCCACCGCCATCTTCATCACCGCTGCTGCTCCCATGAGGAGGGAGTAGTTCTCCATCGAGGCTCGGGGCTGTACCGGTAGCTATGTGGTTCATCTCTCTCCTATGTACTTCAATACAATAATCTCATGAGCTGCCTTACATGATTGAGATTCATATGATGATGCTTGTAATCTAGATGTCACTATGCTAGTCAAGTGAGTTTTACTTATGTGATCTCCGGAGACTCCTTGTCCCACGTGTGTAAAGGTGACAATGTGTGCACCGTGTGGGTCTCTTAGGCTATATTTCACAGAATACTTATTCACTGTTATGAAGAGCATAGTGAAGTGCTTATTTATATCTCTTTATGATTGCAATATGTTTTGTATCACAATTTATCTATGTGCTACTCTAGCAATGTTATTAAAGTAGTTTTATTCCTCCTACACGGTGTAATGGTGACAGTGTGTGCATCCGTGTTAGTACTTGGCGTATGCTATGATTATGATCTCTTGTAGATTATGAAGTTAACTATTGCTATGATGGTATTAATGTGATCTATTCCTCCTACATAGCATGAAGGTGACAAGTGTGCATGCTATGTTAGTACTTGGTTTAGTCGAATTGATCTTTCATGCACTCTAAGGTTATTTAAATATGAACATTGAATTGTGGAGCTTGTTAACTCCGGCATTGAGGATTCGCGTAATCCTACGCAATGTGTTCATCATCCAACAAGAGTGTAGAGTATGCATTTATCTATTCTGTTATGTGATCAATGTTGAGAGTGTCCACTAGCGAAAGTCTAATCCCTAGGCCTTGTTCCTAAATATCGCTATCGCTGCTTGTTTACTTGTTTTACTGCGTTACTACTCGCTTGTTTACTCGTCCTGGGCAAAGCACTTTTCCGGTGCCGTTGCTACTCGCTCATATATATTCATACCACCCTGTATTTCACTATCTCTTCGCTCGAACTAGTACACCTATTAGGTGTGTTGGGGACACAAGAGACTTCTTGCTTTGTGGTTGCAGGGTTGCATGAGAGGGATATCTTTGACCTCTTCCTCCCTGAGATCGATAAACCTTGGGTGATCCACTTAAGGGAAACTTGCTGCTGTTCTACAAACCTCTGCTCTTGGAGGCCCAACACTGTCTACAAGAATAGAAGCACCCGTAGACATCACTATTACATGAACAATCTCAACCAATCCCTACCATCCCCTACAGCCTACAGCGGGGAATTACTCACACATGGATGGGGGAATCATGGATGGTTGATGGAGAGGCATCGGTGATGGCGGTGGTGATGATCTCCACCAATTCCCCATCCTGGCAGGGTGCCAGAACGGAGTCTCTGGTTCCCGGATTGGGGTTTCTGGTGGCGGCGGAGCAGCGGAACTCTTTCTGGAAAAATGTCGAACCCCTCTATTTTAGGGTCAGAGGCTTAATATAGTCGGGAGGAGAGGTCGAGGGGGTGGCCGAGGCGGCCACACCACCCCTAGGCGCGGCCAAGCCTAGCCCGCCCCTAGGACAGGTGTGGGCCCCTCGTGGCCCTTCTTCGTCTCGTCTTTTGGCTCTGTGAGTCTTCGGGTACTTTGCGATATTTTCTGGGAATTTTCCTGAAAGTTGGATTTCTGCAGAAAAACGAGACACCAGAGCAATTCTGCTGGAAACAGCGTTAGTCCGTGTTAGTTGTATTCAAAACACATAAATTAGAGGGCAAACAATAGCAAAAGTGTTCGAGAAAGTAGATACGTTTTGGACGTATCAACTCCCTCCAAACTTAGCTTATTGTTTGTCCTCAAGCAATTCAGTGACAACTGAGTGCGATAAAAGAAACTTTCGCGAACCTATTTGCTTCATATGATGTATATATTCTCATTACATGATCAAATACTTAGGCAATTCATAATAAGAAGTATGCAACTAAGGCTACTCAATAGTTATGCAAGCTATGAGAAGATACCAACATAATAATAAGCAACATGAAACATAAGTATCTGCAGGATTGCAATGCTCATAATATGATATGATAAAGTGGTATCTCGAATGCCAGGGCACCTCTGAAGTTCAAGAGAAGACTAGAAGTAAAAAATATCGAAAGATTCAAGCATCATAGTTATACCACAATTAATCTTATTCCAGGACAAGCATATTACACTAAGAATGACAGCTATGATTTCGAGAAGGTGCTCAAAAAAAGGATGGTGACTCAACATAAAAATTAAAAGATTGGCCCTACGCATAGGGAAGCAAGATTACTCATGTGCTAGAGCTTTTCGTTTTAAATGCAATATGAATATTGAAAAAAAAAATTTGAGAGGTATGCATGTCTATGTCAACGAATGGCATTACGTGATTTATCATCCTTTCATATAGTGACCTCAAGAGCGGCTCCCATGTAATTCTCCAATGCACACCATTATTTAGGATCTCTCCAGTACATAATATGCGGAGCAGTATTTGTTTATTTGTTCATTTTATATTTTATTTGGGATGGGCACCCGGTGGCCTTGCTCTTTTTGCAATATTATGGACCAGCACATTATGCATGCTAGTCACGGTATGAAATCATGAAAAGACAATAAATCACTTAATGCTTCCTCACGAGCTAAAATGAAACACAAAACATGTAGTAATTTTGAAGGTTTAAAGGTAGCACACAAGCAATTCACTTTGGAGTGGCAGTGAAATACCACATATAGGTATGTATGGTGGACACAATTGGCACTTTGGTTTTCGGTGGTTGGATGCACGAGTAGAGCTCATACTCAGTACAAGTGAAGGTTAGCAATAGACTAGGAAGCGACAATCAAGAAAGCAGTAGCTGTCATAATCATGATTGTGATGGACAAAATTAACGGAAGCATAAAAGTCATACAAGAACTCCGAGGCAACATAAACCATCAAGGCTTAAATGACTTCTGTTTATTCTTATGAATGCTTGAGCATGTGCCAAGGTGATTCAAATGAAGCATTCAGAGGAGGATACCACAATGTCATATCATTATATGAATAGAGCAATGCAAGCAAACATCTATATGACATGTTACCTACTATTAGTAAATTGGAACTAGTCATGAGAGAGCAAAAACTACTAAGCATCATTAAGTAGCATACACCTTACACAAACAAACTAAGCATGTCCAAATAAATGAGTATATGTATAAAAACGAAAACAAATAGAGTTCATACCATCCTCTCACCACAATTCGAATTGTCATGACCGTCATTATTGATCTTTACTTGTGTGGCTTGAATAATATGAAATGATAACCAAGCTCCAATGGAGTCACGGAAGATCGTTGAACCCTGCAGCATCTTTACAAAAGCAAAGAAGAGCAACAAATATTTTTGGGTTTTCGATTTTTAATCAACACACAAAGCAAAATCTTTTTGGATTTTCGAATAGCAAACCATAACGAGAAAATGAAACAAACTAAAGAAGAAAATGAAAGAGAAACAACGGAAATATTTTTGGTCTTTTTGTGTTTTGGAAGGTAGAAACAAAACAAGAACAAGAAAAAGAAAGAAAAACTAAAATAGACACACAAATGCAACTAGTGACAGAAATCTGCCAACACAAAACAGCTGGCAGAGATTGCTTTTTTCGAAAATGTTGTGTTGCTCAAATCGATAAGTGCTCAACTACTGAAAGTTATATAACAACCTGGGGCATATGCTAAAAATTGGCAGCTCAAGATTACGTTATGGATGGGAATAAGAATATTTTCGGTGACAACACAAAATCTATTTTTGGACAGCAACTTCCCCAATTCTTACCTCCTTCTTATTAGAGGCTATCCTTGGTATAAAAACGAAATAAATAAGCTAATAAGAGGTTATTACAGTAGTAACAACTTCCAAGATTCAGTAAAAGATAAATTACAGAAATAAACTAAACAAGAACAAAAGAAAGCGAAATATGGATACACAAAGTTCCGACTGAATATGATGTATAGGTGAGTGAGATGTCGGTATACCTCCCCCAAGCTTAGGCACGGTGAGTAATCCCTAGCATGATCGTACCCTGGCCCTCGCGAGGAAGAAGAAGCAGAAGGCCCATAATCATAGTCAGGTTGCTGATATGGGAACCCTGTAGTGTTGGAGGGCTGGATGAAATTCTCTTCGGCCTCCCCTCCATCATCATCTACATGTTGGCCATGCTCCTCTATGTATGAGTCAAGCTCATGCTCCATGAGTGACCATCCTCCCCTGACATTAGGGTTAAACAAAAGAGGCGCAGGAAAATTGACTAAACGATCGAACTTAGGTACCCTCCATGTTGATTTCTTGAAAAAAGGTTATTTCATATGGTAGGTTGTCCATGTTGGCTTGAAAAGATAAAAAATTGTGTTGTATCATGGAGTTAAGATCAAGACTCTCTAATGGAAATTGAATGTCTAAATCATGCGGAACTAGACCGTGAAAGGCTAATAAATGAGAGGCAGTGAGGCCTCCACAAATTCCTCCTTTCTCACGGTTAGTAGTAAAATGGGAAACTATCAAAGCACCCAAATTATAAGTCCTATCTCGTCTCAAGGCAGCATCTAGGAAAGCTAAATCATACAAAGATAATTTATTTGCGTTCTTTCTAGCCAGAACGCACTTGGTAATGAAATAGGAAAAACACCAAATAGATGGAAGTTGAATACTTCGGATTTTACCACCGTCATCTGAGAAGCTTCTTCCCTGGGAGATTCCTTTGTTTAGGTTCAGAAATAGCTTGGGTCTCTCCTTCATCCTTTCGCGCGATCCCCATTGTGGCACTCTAATGGCTGCACAAAAATCATCAAAGGGTAAGTTGACAGCCTTATTATAAATTTTGTAGTGAACCATGGGGTTAGGCAAATTCCAATTGCATCTAAAATCCTGCACCACAGACATAGTTAGTTTTGCATATTGGTATGGTTCACCATCAACAAAACTTCCCAACCCTGCATTGGAGATCAAAGTCTGGAAATCCTGCAGAATCCCTGCAGCATTCATGAACTCCGAACATGGATAAAGAGAAGGGAAAACTCCTTCCTCCCGGTGGACCGTTGATGTCTACGGGTGCTTCTATTCTTGTAGACAGTGTTGGGCCTCCAAGAGCAGAGGTTTGTAGAACAGCAGCAAGTTTCCCTTAAGTGGATCACCCAAGGTTTATCGAACTCAGGGAGGAAGAGGTCAAAGATATCCCTCTCATGCAACCCTGCAACCACAAAGCAAGAAGTCTCTTGTGTCCCCAACACACCTAATAGGTGCACTAGTTCGGCGAAGAGATAGTGAAATACAAGTGGTATGAATGAATATGAGCAGTAGTACGGCGCCAGAAAAGTGCTTGCTGGCGTGCAGTTGATGGTAGTAATATTGCAGGAAGTAAACATGCAGTAAAACAGTAAAAGAGCGGCGATAGCAGTATTTAGGAACAAGGCCTAGGGATCATACTTTCACTAGTGGACACTCTCAACATTGATCACATAACAGAATAAATAGATAGATGCTAGACTCTACACCCTCTTGTTGGATGATGAACACCACTAATCGTGTAGGATTACACGAACCCTCAATGCCGGAGTTAACAAGCTCCACAATATTCAATGTTCATATTTAAATAACCTTAGAGTGCATGACAGATCAACATAACCAAACCAAGTACTAACATAGCATGCACACTCGTCACCTTCACACTACGAAAGGAGGAATAGATCACATCAATACTATCATAGCAATAGTTAACTTCATAATCTACAAGAGATCACAATCATAGCCTACGCCAAGTACTACACGATGCACACACTGTCACCATTACACCGTGCCGGAGGAATAAACTACTTTAATAACATCACTAGAGTAGCACACAGATAAATTGTGATACAAAACACATTGCAATCATAAAGGGATATAAATAGGCACTTCACTATGCCATTCATAACAGTGAATAAGTATTCTGTGAAATATAGCCTAAGAGACCCACACGGTGCACACACTGTCACCTTTACACACGTGGGACAACGAGTCTCCGGAGATCACATATGTAAAACCCACTTGACTAGCATAATGACATCTAGATTACAAGCATCATCATATGAATCTCAATCATGTAAGGCAGCTCATGAGATTATTGTATTGAAGTACATAGGAGAGAGATGAACCACATAGCTACCGGTACAGCCCCGAGCCTCGATGGAGAACTACTCACTCCTCATGGGAGACAGCGAGCGTTGATGAAGATGGCGGTGGTGTCGATGGAGGAGCCTTCGGGGGCACTTCCCCGTCCCGGCGGCGTGCCGGAACAGAGACTCCTGTCCCCCAGATCTTGGCTTCGCGATGGCGGCGGCTCTGGAAGGTTTCTCGTACCGTGGCTTTCTCGTATCGAGGTTTTAGGTCGAGGAGGCTTAAATAGGCGAAGAGGCGGAGTCGGAGGGCTGGCGAGGTGGTGACACAGTAGGGGGGCGCGGCCCAGGCCCTGGCCGCGCCTCCCTATCATCTGGGCCCACCAGGGCTCCCCTCTGGTGGCTCTCGGGTGTTCTGGAAGCTTCGTGGAAAAATAGGATGTTGGGCATTGATTTCGTTCGATTCCGAGAATATTTCCTTACTAGGATTTACGAAACCAAAAACAGCGAGAAAACGAGAGCGGCACTTCGGCATCTCGTCAATAGGTTAGTTCCGGAAAACGCATAAAAACGATATAAAGTAAGAACAAAACATGTAGGTATTGTCATAAAACTAGCATGGAACATAAGAAATTATAGATACGTTTGAGACGTATCAAGCATCCCCAAGCTTAGTTCCTACTCGCCCTCGAGTAGGTAAACGATAACAATGATAATTTCTTAAGTGACATGCTACCAACATAATCTTGATCAACATTATTGTAAAGCATATGAAGTGAATGAAGTGATAGTAAAGATAATGACTAAACAACTGAATCATATAGCAAAGACCTTTCATGAATAGTACTTCAAGACAAGCCTCAATAAGTCTTGCATAGGAGTTAACTCATAAAGCAATAATTCAAAGTAGAGGTATTGAAGCAACACAAAGGAAGATTAAGTTTCAGCGGTTGCTTTCAACTAATAACATGTATATCTCATGGATAGTGTCAATGTAAAGTAATATAACAAGTGCAATATGCAAGTATGTAGGAATCAATGCACGAGTTCACACAAGTGTTTGCTTCTTGAGGTGGAGAGAAATAGGTGAACTGACTCAACATAAAAGTAAAAGAAAGGTCCTTCAAAGAGGAAAGCATCGATTGCTATATTTGTGCTAGAGCTTTTATTTTGAAAACATGAAACAATTTTGTCAACGGTAGTAATAAAGCATATGAGTTATGTAAATTATATCTTACAAGTTGCAAGCCTCATGCATAGTGTACTAATAGTGCCCGCACCTTGTCCTAATTAGCTTGGACTACCGGGATCATCGCAATACACATGTTTTAACCAAGTGTCACAAAGGGGTACCTCCATGCCGCCTGTACAAAGGTCTAAGGAGAAAGCTCGCATTTTGGATTTCTCGCTTTTGATTATTCTCAACTTAGACATCCATACTGGGACAACATGGACAACGAGATAATGGACTCCTCTTTAATGCATAAGCATGTGGCAACAATTAGTGTTCTCATATGAGATTGAGGATATATGTCCAAAACTGAAATTTCCACCATGATTCATGGTTTTAGTTAGCGGCCCAATGTTCTTCTCTAACAATATGCATGCTCTAATCATTAAGGTGGTAGATCTCTCTTACTTCAGACAAGACGGACATGCATAGCAACTCACATGATATTCAACAAAGAGTTGATGGCGTCCCCAGAAGCATGGTTATCGCACAACAAGCAACTTAATCTATACCTAATAATAAAAGAAAAAGGGTTTCTCCCTCGGTCGTTCGTCCAACTTTCTATTAGACGATTTTGCCCTTCCACCAAATCGCATAATACAACAAATTGACACCGTAGCGGTTCGTTCTGTTTTTCTCTCTTCCCTCCCGCACGGAAAACGCTCGCCGCCTAACCGCGCCTCGGCCGTCGCCTCCGCGCGCTGCTGTCTTTCGGCGACGTCGGCTACCCGCGCTTCCCTCACATCCCCAATATCGCCCGAATCACCGCCCCACATCCTTGCCACCGCGTCTTCATCTTTTACCGGTGCTCCACCGCAGATGGCAGCGGCGTCCATGGCGGCAGGGGCTGGGTTACAGTGTGGAACTGCCGACTTCTCGACGCCCAAGGTCGGATCTGGTGTCCCCGCTGCTTCGGGAGCCTCATGGTGCAGCGCGTCATCTGCACTCCCCTCTCTAGGCCAAGATCTTCTATTGGACGTAGGGGCCGATAGATCCGGTCCCCGTGAGACGCAGAAGAAACAGGGAGAGAAAAGAGAGATTGGAGGCATAGCAAGTGCGACAAGGAGATTTGGAGGAATTCCGTTCATTTTTTTAGTCTGCTTATGCCGCTGCCCATGGAGGTTCGCCGCCCTGGTGCTTTGCTGCCTGAGAAGCGCTCTCCTGCTGCTCTTTTATTCTTGATTAAGCTGATGCTCTAAGGCCATCAGGAAAAAATGCATTACCTCCAACTCTCGCCGATGAAGGACTTGTCGTGCTGGATTCCCAGCTCCAGCGTCACCTCACCTGCAACGGTTGTTTGGGCATAGCTAGCGCCCACTTCACCACGGATTTGCCCCTACAATATCTCCTTTTTCAAGTGGATCTGACACTGCCTAAATGTAAATGGACCAAGCAGGCGTATGCAAATTGACCAAAGGAGCAGCAATGAGGTGTTGTTAAGACTTGAGCCGATCGACGTGGTAGTTAATTAAATTATCACCAAGCGCTGCCAAGTTTGAGAACAACACTAAGAACAAAAAACTGGGGATTTTTGTCTGGTCATAATCTACTACAAGTGTATACTTTTAATCAAAAGTCAACATCTTTAAAGTTTAATTAATTTTATACACGGAGACATGAACATATACTATACCAAATTCATATCAAGAGATTCAGCATACACAATATTTTTATTGTGTATTCACAAAGCGTTGAATTTTGACTAAAAAATATACGCCTTGTTTTATGAAACGGAGGTACTGCTAATATATATCTTGACTCAAATTTTGTACTCAAATGATTGTAGATAATAATGGAAGATTAAATTATTACGATGTCAAAATGATGATGTTATTTCAACTTGCAAGTGTGTAACTAATATATTCATATTAGCATATGCATCAAAGGAAAAAATGGAGGTGTAAAATATGTGCTCGTGAGGGGATGAGAAAGAAAGCATCACTATTACCCAAAATTTAGCTCAGGGATTTCTTTACAGAAATATAATAATATAATATAATGATCGTATTAACTATCTACCATGAATTGGCCTTCCAAGTGGAAGAAATCATACTCATCTTCCTCCGAGAGTCCGTCGTGGGAAGAGAGGCTCCCATGCTCCCTCGCCAGGAGCAACCACGAGGTGACACCATGGTGATCCAGAGGTTGTCGGAGCGGCAGACAAACAATAGTTGTGCAGAGTGCGAGTTAACTATCATGGTGGTGGCGCAAAATAGCTTGTTTTTTCGTCCATCAGAATGTTTTGTGATTTTTGTGACAAGGCAATAACGGCCCCATGCTATTTTGATTCGACTACCATATGAATCTTTAAAAATTAATGGGTTGTTTATTTTTTTATGTGCCGTCGTAGCAACGCACGGGTTTTGTCCTAGTAAGAGATAAAGTGCATAAGTACATATTCAATACCACAATAGTTTTTAAGGCTATTTTGTCCCATGAGCTATAGATTGCAAAGGCGAATGATGAAATTTTAAAGGTAGCACTCAAGCAATTTACTTTAGAATGGCGGAGAAATACCATGTAGTAGGTAGGTATGGTGGACACAAATGGCATAGTGGTTGGCTCAAGGATTTTGGATGCATGAGAAGTATTCCCTCTCGATACAAGGTTTAGGCTAGCAAGGTTTATTTGAAACAAACACAAGGATGAACGGTGCAGACAAAACTCACATAAAAGACATATTGTAAACATTATAAGACTCTACACCGTCTTCCTTGTTGTTCAAACTCTTTACTAGAAATTATCTAGACTTTAGAGAGACCAAATATGCAAACCAAATTTTAGCAAGCTCTATGTATTTCTTCATTAATGGGTGCAAAGTATATGATGCAAGAGCTTAAACATGAGCACAACAATTGCCAAGTATCAAATTATCCAAGACATTTTATCAATTACTACATGTACACTACAAGAAAAGTTCTGATAGACAACGTCTCAAAATCGTCCGCTAAGGAGTATTTTTCGTCGCCTATGGGCCTAACCCGACGATATGGGTTCTGTTGTGGAAACTGCGTCAGGCAAAGTCCTACGACGATTTTTTCGGTTCGTCGCGCTTGGGCGCCCTTCCGCCATGGAAAATTGGACCGTTGCCCAAGTGTTTCCGGGAGCCCGTTGACTGCTGACGTCATGCAAACTGACACGTGGCAGACGCCGTTAACTGGCAGTTAACGGCGTTAACCGGCTGAAACCCCGTGGTAGATGGTAGGCCCACACGAGGCCCCGCCACGTCTTAAGCGGCCGGCCCATTAAGTTTGCGGGCCGGGCCAGCCGACTTAGTTTGACCGGTCAACTATATAGTCGGGCTGGTCCATTAGTTACGTGGGCCGGGCCTAACCTCTAAGGTTGATCGGTCAAAACTTTAATGGGCCGGCCCACTAAGCATGTGGGCCGGCCGAATGCACTCGATTGACCGGTCAACGAGCAAAAGGGCCGGCCCACAAGACATGTGGGACCCACTTTCTGCAGTACCGGGCCGCCCATTTACAAAGTGGGGTCCACATTAAAGCAACTGGGCCGGCCCAAGAAGATAGTGGGCCGGCCCAATTAGCATGTGGGTCCCACTTTCCTGCTATCGGGCCGGCCCATTTAGTACGTGGGGTCCACATTAGATCAAATGGGCTGGCCCAACAAGCCAGTGGCCGCCAAAAGCACCGGTGGGTCCCACTTTCCTGTTAAAGGGCCAGCCCATTTAGTATGTGGGGTCCACCATATAGGAAGTGGGTCGGCCCAACAATATAGTAGGCCGGGCCAAAAACACAGGTGGGTCCCACTTTCCAGTTAAAGGGCTGGCCCATTTAGTATGAGGGGTCCACCATATAGCAAGTGGGCCGGCCCAACAAGATAGTGGGCCGGCCAAAACACCGGTGGGTCCCACTTTCTCGTTAAAGGGCCGGCCCATTTAGTATGTGGGGTCCACCATATAGCAAGTGGGCCGGCCCAACATGCTAGTGGACCGGGCCAAAAACACGAGTGGGTCCCACTTTCCGTTAAAGGGCCGGCCCATTTAGTATGTGGGGTCCACCATATAGCAAGTGGGCCGGCCCAACACGCTAGTGGGCCGGCCAAAACACGAGTGGGTCCCACTTTCGTCTTAAAGGGCCGGCCCATTTTGTATGTGGGGTCCACCACAAAAGCAAGTGGGCCGGCCCGAGTAGGGTGGTGGGGTCCACCTTAAAGAAAGTGGGCCGGCCCAATAAAAGTGTGGGGTCCACATTAAATCAAGTGGGCTGGCCCAATAAGTAAGTGTGCCAGCCCGTTTAGTTGCTGTTTATATGCCGGTGTAATAGGCGCTTTAGGATTTTGCGGGCCGGCACATATGTGATTTCACTTAATTGGGCCGTTTAAGGGATGGGAATTCGTGATTTAGATACTCGAGAATATTTACGCAAGCATTGATTTGCGTCGGATAGCCTCACTTACCACAAGCACCAAAGAAAAAATGCGCGAAAGAACTATAAAAACTAACTAAATATTACATCAGTCGCAAGGCATTGAAAAAATATTACGGAACCCGGATAAATTGAATGGTAATTAAACCTAGCAATACAATGAAGGGATCCAAGCAATCTTTTAAGTTGTCCATGCAGCACCTATATCCGAAACAAAGACATTACAAGTTAAGACAACGAACAATGGAAAGGCAAAGACACTACAATATTGTTTGCCAAAGAATTTGGAACTCATCATTTCGTCGTTATAACAAGATCATTGTAATGCGCACAATAAGCAAACAAAGAGTGCATGCCGCATACCAACAGCCAATATAACAGAGCATGTAAAATGAAACAACAGACTTACTACTGTCGAGTCCCATGCAAACCAACATGTTCAGGGAGTAGAAAATTGGCATGAACAACATAGTAGCAGGCTATAAATTTTGTAACAACGACTGAGCAAGATGAAGTTATGATGGATACATCTACAGAGCAGGGAATGTAAACCAAAAATAGAAGTTACGATGGCAAAAGCTAAAGAGGAGGGAATGTGAACCAACATGTGCCAAGTGCAATTACTTCATTTTGGCCGTGAACTAAATAATACTCCCGAACTTATAGTGAAGGGGATGCAAATCAAGATGTTTCGGGATATAAACTTGTAATGAGCAACACATAGAGGATAGTTAATGCTGGAGCTTAGGATGGACCAGATACGGAATATAGTGGGATCACTCGTGAACTTGTATAAGAGGGAATGCAAACCAATATGTTCAGCTTTCCATATGTGAGCGTCATGCCAAGTCAGAGAAACAAGTCAATAATGCAGCTTTTGAAGAACAAGATGGCACGCAAAATTATTATCTAGTAGTATGACAAATTTATTTGTACTACAGGCTAGATAGCAGAGTGATAGCATGCCAAACTAAGTCCTTACTTTGTTAGCTTACAATGAACTAGATACAAAACAATGGCATCACCTGTAGTACGGGGAATGCAAGCCAACATGTTCATGGAGTAAAAAATTGGCACAAACAACATAGTAGCAGGCCATAATTTTTGTAACAACGACCGAGCAAGATAAAGTTATGATGGCTAGATCTACAGAGCAGGGAATGTAAACCAAATATAGAAGTTACGATGCCAAAAGCTATAGAGCAGGGAATGCGAACCAACATGTGCAATTACTTAAAATTGGCCATGAACTAAATAATAGCAGGATGTTACTATAATACCTATAATTTTTGTAACAACGATCGCGCAAGATAGAAGTTATGATGGCTACATCTACGAGAGCAGGGAATGCAAACCAAAATGTTCAATCGCTTAAAGTTAGCAATGAAGTAGAAAATAGCAACGTGTTACGGTCATAGCTAGGAATGAACTAAAAGAGCTTCGGACAAACAAGCATCCGAACCCGGAACATGGCGCTAAAACAAGGGACTTACATTAGGAGAAGCACTCGTGGGAGTCACAGCAGATCTTCCCGGGGTTGATAGATCCGGTGATGAAGTACGCTACATGTGCTACTTGGGGTTGGAGAGACGGCCATTACACTTCATGGTTACTCATCTCATCCGCAAAAAGTAACGGCGCGTCGTTAGCACAAACAGGTTCCCCCAAGATTAAACAAGAACTTGCAGGCAAGCAATAGAAAAGCGACAGTAGAAGAGTTTAGATCATGCACGGCGCCGGTGAAGCAGATCCGGTTCATGCAGATCCGGTGTCGGTGAGCAAGATACGATGCGGTGGACGACTGATCCGGCGAAGCGGCTCCGGTGGGGTGGACGATACCGCAGCTGAAGCGACTGCGGTAGACTGCTGGATGAGCATATGGTTTCGAGGTACGGCGGGGATGATCCGGTCCGGTTGATGATGGCGTCGATGAAGCGGCTGACATAGGCATCCCAAATGGGCCTGCCGAATATAGTACCCGGGGTTTATTGAAGGCCCACTACCCGAAGAATAAGAAGATTCGGAAGCCCAAGATGTATTTAAGGAAAAGATAGAGTTGTAATAGGAAGTGTTATTTGTAATCTGGCGGGATGAGTTAGAAACCGTCCCGGACTTTGTAACTTGTACAAAACGAAACCCTCGGCTCCACCTCTTATATAAAGGGGGAGTCGAGGGACGAGGAGATCATCGAATCATTGTCTGCAAGCCTTAGTTTTCATATTCGTCGAGTACTTTTCGGCTGAAACCTTCGAGATCTACTTGCCCTCTACTTCTAACTAAACCCTAGCCTACAATCCATAGGCATTGATAAGTTAATCCCTTGTCAATTGGCGCCGTCTGTGGGAA